>NW_007247203.1:204944-214554 GCF_000164805.1 Carlito syrichta
TTGAAATGAAGTATGCTTGTATTAAATCATTTCCAAAGTTCTATATGAAATCACAAATATGTTGACTCATGATAGACAATAAAACATTGGGTTATGTAAGTTTTTAACAATTATTTTAATTACCAAAATTAAATAACCAAAATCATTTCCCCATATCACTTTCTAATAACATCTAAAAGCCTGAATTTGTCAACTTTATTCCAGCAAGGAATCTTGTTTGATTCAGAGATAGTCAAGGAAAAAAATTCTGCCTTCCCCTTACCCCAAATTGTATTCTGAGTATGGGTTATATCTAATGTGTGGATTCAAACCAGACCTTCTCTTTCTCTTACTCTTGTTTTGGAGATAGAGAATCCAACATTATTACCTTTATCAGCACATACATATCGAAACCCTACCACATGCATAGAAACCTGTCCCCTAAACTTTATGCTTTTGTGTTCAGTTACTTAAAACTTTCTAAAATGGACACTCAGAAGTAAAGGTACATCAAGATAACTGCAAAAAGAGAGCACATAACAACATAATGACATCCATGCCAAATGCAAATAAAGACACAATAACTTTGCATGTCCTTGTGCATATTTTGACTTTAAAAAAATCCTGTTGGTATACTAGACCAGGAAGACATGTTTATCTAAAATAATTCAAATGTCTCTGAAGCTGTTTTGTCCCTGTGCCTAGTAGCTTTGTGACCCCTTCAACATTTCTAAAACCTGTTGCTGTCTTTATCTAATAAAAACTGGATAGTCTTTTATAAATCGAATGCAATTTTTGTTGTATGAGAAAGATTGAATGAGAAAGAGTCTGATAGCTGGTGCTATGGTTTGAATGTTTGTGTCCTCTCCAAAATTCATGTTGAACTTGATGGCCAATGTAACATATTAATAGGCGTGGCCTTCAGGAGGTGATTAAATCATGAGGGTGAAGCCCTAGAGAATGAGATCAGGTGCCCTTATGAAAGATCTTGATGAGGCGAGTTCCTCTTTTGCCTTTCTACCTTCTATGATAGGACACAGCATTCCTCTTCTCGGGAAGACACAGAATTCAAGGTGCCATCTTGGAAGCAGAGACCAAATTTCTTTCCAGACAACAAACCTGCCAGCACCTTGATGTTAGACTTCCAGCCCCCAGAACTGTGAGAAATAAATTTCTCCTCTTTATAAATTACCCAGTCTGTCATAACTGCACAAAAAGACTAAAACAGATGGTTACATGAACTTGGATATCAGTGTTTGCTTATGTCTGAAAAAAAAACTATGTAATCTTCCTGTTCCATTTCTATTATTGCTTTATAGCTATCTACTCTGATGACTTGGCAAACAATTCTGAGGAGAAAAGGCTCTTTATTGAGGATCCTGTCATAGGTTCAGGTCAATTTGAAGATGAAAGTAACAAAAGTAATATTACATTCCTTATCATGGCAGGCAGCCAAGTCGTTGAGGTTGTTTTTAATTAAATCCATATAAGCTCCTACAGCAGTACAGAGAACAAAGCAATGTCTCTTTTGAATCACCTTGGCATTTCTGACCACAATGCAGGCATTCAGATTCACATGTTATGGAGCAATATGGAGTGTCATCCCATTTATTCACCATGTTGCCCTGCCTTCTGAGATGGTAAGCAATCCCTTCACACTTGGTTTAATTCTGTGAATGCCTACTTGGTCTATTTAAAAAGCCTGCTTGACACTGGAAGATAAAATTATTCGTGTGTTTATACTAAGTGATTGTGATCACCTTTATGCTGCCAGAAGTGATAGTTCCCCCCACTGGACTTTCCTAAAGCTGATGAATTGTTTACTCTCATAGAGAGCATGTTTGTCTTGCTCTATTGTCCCACATTTCTGTGACATTTCCTACCTTTTGTGTGCCACCTTCCCTAATGAGAAGCTAAGAATTCCTTCTCAGTTTTCCTTGCAGCAAACTCATAGGTATGTGTCCTAGGTTTGGCCAATTTAAGGACACTTTTGTGAAAGGCTTTGATCCAGAAAAAAAGAATGTGGGAAAGCAGACACTATGTTATAGCCTTTTACAACTGCATTTACAACCCCTCATAGTAGAAATTCAGTTTATATCTTGGCAGGAGCTGCTAACCTTTCCTCTTTAAAAAATCATTGTTTTGAGAACATAAAAATGCTTTATTAACTTTTAATATTTTTTCTATTGTTAAAGTGATTTTAAGATTAAACACAACTAAATTCTATGAGTATTGTACTTATGAATATCAAGGATACAGCATAGAAAGCTATTTTCCTCTCTTTTTCTCCTAAGTACCAGATCTAAAAGAAACTTAAAAAGAAAAACAAACCTTGTAATTTATTACTGCCTTTGATATGTGAAAAGTTGGTTTGATATTGTTGATAGGTTCATTAATATTATACTTTTACACGTAAAAGGGAAATATTAACTTTACTGGAAAAAAACATCTCTGAATGTTTTGTTTCCCCAGAATTATTGCTTATATTAAAAAACAAGATTTCAAGTAAGAGCAGCATACTAATCTGAATCTTCAGTGTATGTAGCTTCAACAAAGAGGAACATTTGTTGTTTTTAAAATATAATATTATCCTTTGCCTGATGAAATATTTGTAGAATATATTACCCAACAGCAACCTATCATTAAAAATATGAAATAGAATGTACTTTTTAAAAGTAAAAATATTTATTTTTAAATGTCGTGCATCAACACCTCCAGGCCAAAAGACTAAACATCTGTTAGAAGACAGCAAGCAAGAAATCTTAAAAGTCAAAAATTTATGAAAAAACATTTATCCTAGCTTCCTCCATATGGGAACTGACAGTATCAAGTTCACAATAAGCACAATGATGATATCTATTAGTAAGCCCACTGCCTACTATGAACTTTAAAATTTATTCTTTCTGATTATAAAGAAGCACCTCCTTTTTTATAAATAGTATAGAAAATATAAAGTAATGTTAACATTTTGAGCATTTCATTCATGTGTTTTTATTAGATATTATATGTAGTCGAAATCATACTTACAGATACAATTTTATACAATACATTTTTTCCCTCAATGATTTTCCTGTGTTATTAGAAACTGTCCATTGGTATCATTTGAATGATTACTTGATGTTTTATCACACAGCTAAACCATAATATGCAAAGTCAGTCTTCTGTTATTAGGTATTTGGTATTTTTCCAGTTTTGTGCTGCTATAAATAACACTACTTTGAACAACTTTGTGTTTCCTGTGTTTAGGGTTCTACCTTAAGATAAATTCTGAATTGGGGATTATTGTCCCAAACAGTATGAATGATTTTAGAGGTCTTGGCATGTACTGCAAATTGTTTCCTTAACCCCTCAAATAGCAACACCAGTTTAGACCACCCTCAAGAGTCTACCAGAAAGGAAATTTCCTGACATTCCATAACCAGCATTCTGCACCTCCTCGTTTTCCTCCCTGTTTTACCAAGTAACTGAACTGAGGTTCACATTAAGAGGTGCTGTGAGAAAGAACCACATCCAACTCTCTTTATACAGGTGTTATTGGAGACATGCTCTGCTCTGTCACTGAATAGCCACTTAAAAAATGTAGAAGAGAAATTACTTTCAGATTTCACTGCCAAAAAAAAAATTGTGCCCCTAGTAAAAATTGATCTCTCTAGTCAAATAAAGTGTTACAGTTGTGTGTGTTTCGTTTACCATTGGCCACCAGGGATTTCACAAGTCAGGCTGTAGGTTATTTTCCAGGGCTTATTGTTTTATCTTATTTTGGCTTAGATCTGGTTTTCTTATCTTAAAAATAATTGCTATCTTATTTATTAAATTTTAACTGCTTTAAGTCCTCAAAAACAGAAGAAATGACAAATTAATACACGGTCTTCACTTTAGAATATTTTGATCAAAAATATAGTGTAACTTTAAATTGTATTTTATTGAGTATTAGTGAAATCGAATATCTGGGACTTTTTTGTTGTTTTTCTGGGTTTTATTTTTTTTTTTGAGTTGGAGTCTCATTCCATCACCCAGGCTGGAGAGCAGTGGCACACTCACGGCCACCCCAGCATTGACTTGCTAGTCTCTGGTGATCCTTCTGCCTAAGCCTTCCAAGTAGCAGCTACCACATCTGGCTAATTTTTTTTTTTAATTGTAGAGATGAGGTTTCACAAAATTGCCTGGGCTGTTTTCGACCCGTGGGCTCAGGCAATCCACTTGCGTCTGACTCCCAAAGTACTGGGATTACAGGCTGAGTCACTGAACCCGGCTGAATATTTGTTCATCATTCATGTTTCTCCTTAGTGGTGTCTATTCTCTTTGTCATTTTCCTACTGAGGCCCTTTTTGTCCTTTGTAATTTGTGTTTTGTATATTACGACTATCAAGCCTGTCAATTTCGCTCATATTTTATACAAATATTTTCCAGTTTCCTTTCTGATTTGTTTTTTAAAAATTTTTTAAGTTAAAAAACCCTTTTTTAAAGGTTTCTTTTTCATTAGTGAAATTTTCCACAGTATCTTTGGAAGCAGTCAATAAATTACTATTATTTATTATTTGTGATTTCTTTCACTGCTTTTAAGTATAGAAGTTTCTCATTGATCAAGAGTTTTGACAAATATTAATTTTAATTGTATCTGATATTTAACTGCCTTAGGATTTCATAATAAACTCTTAATGTGAAATTGATTTTGGTAAAGTTCATGAAGTTAAGATCTAAAGTCGTTTTTTCCCCCAAACAACCAACAAATTAGTCTATTCTTATTTGACTGTTTTATCACTTTAAAATTGTTATATGATAGATTCTGTTTTGGTCTTAAGTTATATTTCTTGCTTTTTCCAAACCATTTTACTCCAGTACCAAACTGAATTAATTATTGCACTTTTATGTTTGGGGAGATGTCGTTTAGTATTTTTCTTTTGCCAAAAATGCCTAATAAATTCTTATCTATTTCACTTGTCTGGGTACACTTACAATTATTTTGATAACAGACCCTAAAATTCCTTTAGGATTTTGTATTTTGTTAAATTTATGAATTAGCTTTTGAAGAACAAACATCTTGTCAATATTCAGATTTTCCATTCAAGAAAACACTGTCTCCATGTATTCAACATTTCTCTTAAATCTTTTAGTAAAATTTTTGACTTTATTCATGTGTTCTCACAAATTTTATTGCTGTTTAGTCTAGGTATTTTTTTTTTATAAATAGGATCTTTTCCATTATACCCCCAAATGGGTTGTTTCCAATATGTAGAGTTGTTATGGGTTTTTTGTATTTTTTTATATTCAGTCATTTTACTTAATTGTCTCTCTCTTGATGTTTACACATGTATTCTAATAGCAACATATAGTGACAGTTTGTTCTACTCTTTTCCTATTCTTATGTCTCAAATACTTGGTTCTTATTTTTATTCCATTGGCCAGGCGTACTCAAAACAGATAGGAATTATCTTTTGTAGGAGAGGCTTCTTGTACTACAGGTTTCCCTTGTTAGGTGAGTGTTCTAGGAACCAATTGACATCAGTATAAGAGCTAGTATTGCTGTAAGAGGCTGTATTCAGCTTCAGTGATTTTTTAAAAGATTCTTTCAATGCATTTATCCATTTCATAATGGGTGATTTACGAGTGCACCTACCCACACTGCACTGAGTGTTCAGCAGTTTTTGACGAAAAACAGCATAACTCCCATGCCCCACCCTCCCTGTTCATCTAACCTCACAATCAAGTTTTTGTTGTTGCTGTTGTTTGTTTCCTTAAATTAAAAATTAAAGTCCTGGTAGCTCAAGCCTGTAATCCCAGTACTTTGGGAGGTTGATGTGAGGGGATTGCCTGAGCCCATAGGTTCGAGAACAGCCTGGGAAATTTGGTGAGACCCCATCTCTACAATAAATAAAAAAATTAGCCAGGCATGGTAGCACTGTTCCAACCACTTGGAAGCCTGAAGAGGAAGGATCGACTGAGCCCAGCAGGTGGATACTGGTGTGGCCATGAGCATGACACTGCACTCCAGCATGAATGACGGAGTGAGACTCCAGCTCAAAAAAATAAGTCCTCAAAGGTAAACGTTTTGCCAGTGTGGAAGAGGTGAAACAAAAAAATGGTAGGCGCACTAAAAGATGTCAAAATTGACAAGTTCAAAACTCAATTTGAGCAGTGAGAAAAGCATCTCAATAGGTGTATTGCACCAAATGGATACTTTGCAGGTGACTGAAATTTAAACATTTAAAATACACAATTTTTAAATAAATACATTTCATTTTGGGGTCCCCCTCATAAGCCTCTTTATTTTATTCCTGGTTTTAATGAGAATGCACTCAGTGTTTCCTCAATAAAGATAATATGGTTGTCAGTTTGACATAAATATTATCTTATTGAGAGTGTATTTCTCCATACCCAGATTTTTTAAGAGTCAGAAGTGGGTGTGAAATTTTAAGATTAACATTTCCACATATATTGAGACATAACCATGAGATTTTCTTATATGACCTTATAAATTATTAATGCATTCCCTAATACTAGAATGTGCTTTCATCCTGGAAAAAAACTATGAGACCATGTTTATTCTCTTTTTTTAGTGCCAAATTCAATTTTCTGGGATTTTATTCAGGATCTTTGAACTTATATTCACAATTGAAATTGGTGTATAGTTTTGTGGGTTTTTTTTTTTAATTGCTGTAAGATTTTTTAGACCATGCTTTTCTAGTTTCATAATTGTTTGGACAGCTTTTAATATCATTTTGAACTTCAAAATAGTTAACATAGTAGCAATTATCTGATCTAAAACGGTTTTAAAATATCATTTGGTCTATATCCTTATTTATTTATACCTCGGAAATTCCAAGAACTGGAAAGGTTTTACTAAAACCTATATAAGAGGCTGACATAGAATGACATATAACTAAGACAAAATAAACCATTTGCATAGAAGCCTTATGACATTCATTGATACTAAGACTTGAAAGAAAATTTCCTTGGGTAAACTAAAAGGGCATACCACCTGGCCTAATGAGCAAAGTCCTTGCCACCTTACCCAAGGGAATGAGGCTGTTCCTTATAATAGCATACATGCGGGCTGTTGGCATAATACAAATGCATGAGTACAATTAATAACATTGCAAAAGTACCAGAAAATAAAGTGCAAAAAAAGGAAAAACCTCCCAGGTCTGTGACTCTCTCTTATGGTCTGATGTAATACAGGTGTAACTTTCAAAGAATAAAATGGATGCACAGTATGGTCATCAAGTGCTTCATAAATCTATTTTAGTTACAACCTAGCTTTTGATAAGAAATGAACAGTAGAAAGTTTGAAGTTACAAGCACTCTCTGCCAAGAATCTGGGGTACAGACTTCTTACATCAGCACCATATGCTTTGAGAATCTACCAAGGAGGACAGGGGTTCCTCCTCTCAAGGGCCATCTGTCTGACTTGATGGCCACTCCATCTGTCTGAGGAGCTCCCCTCATGGCTCCATTCTCACTCCCAGCTGGGGTTGTGGGAGCGCTGCCAAATGATCGTTGCTTCTGGGCCTCCCTCTATGTTGAACTCTGGCTTCCGGTCAAACCTCTGACATCCCTGATTGTCATTCTGCTGTCCTGTGGTGGAGATTGCTTGTTGTGTCCAACACAGACCGCCCCCCTTCTCAGTCTTCCTATTCCCGGTGGTCCTGGAATGCTTGTCAATGAGCTCATCCCTCCACTTGTCACATGCCCCGAGCTGGGCCTATCAAACCCTCCTGAGAATCCCAGGCTAACCACACAAGGACTAAAGGCAGACGCAGATGAATCATTCCCAAAGCAGAGCCACGAAAGAGGCTTCTGAGAGTTCAGTCATCTCCTGGCTTCTGTCTTTCCTGAGCCTGGTTCTTTAGTTCTTCTTGTGATTCTTTTTGCTTCCAATCTCTCGATTTTCTTTTAATCTCTCTCACTCTTTGTTTTGCCTAAGTTAGTTCAGGTTTATTTTCTGTTGTTTGCAGACCCTATAGTGACACAGGACTCATACCTGGGTTCTAGCTCTGTGTCACCCCCTGAAATGATGCCTCAGTTGTACTATCTTCTGGCAGGTTACTTTCGTGCATTTCCAAAAACTGTCTCTCAGGAGGAGTCCAAGCTTCTAGGGGATTTCACCAGTCTGAATGCTCATCAAATCTCTACTGCCCCCCTGCCCATGGTTCAAGTAGAGTCCTGCCTACTTGCCGCCCTTACTCTAGAGATCCTCAGCATGCTCCTTGTTTATGCAGGTCTTCACAGGTAAGAAGAGGAGGACGTATTCTCACCTCCCACCATAGAGATAACTATGCCTTTGGTCTCATGCCCAGGCATAGTTCTATCAGGCAGGAATCTTTGGTTCCTGATACGAAAGTCCTCCGTAGAGATATAGATAGAAATTTGTGGTGCCACCTCAGTCTCTTCTCCCCTAAGGTGAAGCCAAATGTTCTTTATACGTCAGAATATAAGCTCTGCCTTCTCCTGGATTCTGAGGACTCAGCACAACCATTTCCTAAAAGCACTGCCCATTCCCACTGATCTTAGAACTCTGGACTTTGTCTTCTTCTGGAAGGGCAGTACATGAAAGGTAGCCTTGACAATTGTATTTTACCAAGATGATAACTGGCCTGCACCTAGTCGCCTTCTGGTACTTTATGAAGACTGTACCCTATGGTCACCTGGTCTTAACCTATCTAAATGAAATGTCAAGAAGAGCTTTTCACTAGACATTTTGAGAACTGATGACCCGGAATATCTTTTACCTGCTGTGCCATTTTGCATTGTTTTTAGGACAACCTAAAGAATTGTGTTTTTGAAATCTCTGTAATTAAACTCCTAAGCCAACTTCTGTTCTTCCAGGGAGCCCCTGTGCCTTCATTCTCAGAAATTCTTCAGAGATGAGCTCTTTTGAAAACAGGAGTTACACACATTAAGGTGACATCTGAGGTAGCAAGCCAGAGGGACAAGACAGAGCCCACCATACTTTTAGGGCACCCATTAGTGATATGACTACATCTCTCACTGAATGAATGAAAGGGGCCGGAAGGAAGGTTAGAAGCTTCTTCCCCAGCACCTCAGAGAGTAGACAAGTATCCCATAGCCTCCCCCCTACCCCGCCAAACAGAGGTTAGACCTTAGTCTTAGACCTTAAACAGAACTTAGTAAACTATAGCTTAGACCTAATGCCAAAATGAGGCTACCTACTCCCTCCCTTGGTATTGGCAATAGCCCGGAATAAGCTTGATTTGACTTTATATTAGTTATAAGAGTACGAAACTGCCTTCTTGGGATTTGCAGAGAATTTCAGGCAAGTATGTGAAAAAGAGGCACCAAGCTTCCCCTGATCCCTCAGGAGCTGTTATAAAAGAAATTATAGTTCTGAACTGCTGATGCAGACAGACATGAACTCTAACTGCATCATGGTATATTTAATGTCTGCATCGAATGCATTGTTATGTAGCAAATGGTTAATAGGGTACCAAGAAACCCACTTTGGGATTGGGAGTTGAGTGAGGGGATGAATACTTTTATAAAGTATTTTTGTGGACTGGGCTCGGTGACTTTTCCTGTAATCTGATGCTTTGGGAGGTCGAGGTGAGTGAATTGCCTGAGCCCGCGGGTTTGAGACCCGCCTGGGCAACTTGGTGAGACCTCATCTCTACAA
>NW_007247203.1:214574-224018 GCF_000164805.1 Carlito syrichta
TCCAGTCTGGGTGACAGAGTGAGACTCCAACTCAAAAAAAAAGTGTTTTTGTTAATATTTTTGGTCTATGTATTGAGAAAGAGAAAATACAAACTAGACAGACTATTCAGACCAAATGTTTCCATCGTTAACATTCAAAAATAAAAAGTCATTTGTGACTCAAGAGTTGGTCAGCACCAATCCCTATGAGTCATTCTAAAAATAGAAGTGAACCCAGCTTCTTGAGAGCTTACTACATGCATTTTTAATAGCCAGATCATGTATGGAAATCAGTATGCCTATTATTTAAATAGAAAAGCTGAGTGTTGGAACACTGACTTGGAGCAGGAAGATTTCACAAGAACATAAAAATGACAATTCTTCCTTGAGCAGGAAAATAATTTAATAGAACTCAGTGCATTAACAGACTTGTGGTAGACTATTAAAAGGAAAGTCTAGTCCACCAGAATGTGGAAGAATTGTTGGGAATATTCAGAGTTGCACTATAACTCATTTGGATAATCCACACAGATAATCCATGCCACTTACTACAGAGTTTAAAGCTGGAGAAGTCACTGAAAGAAAAAAAGAAGGAAAAAGATTTAGCGTACTCTTGCTGCAAAGGAAGCACCTGTGCTATTTTTGTTTTTTGCTTTTTTAATAAAAGGAAAACTACAAGAATACAGTGGTTTCTTGGGATTTTGTTATGCTATTACCCCTCCAACGAAGGCAGTGCAGAATTTAAAGCTTTGAGTCCCTCATATAGAAAGACTTTTGATGATCCTTATTTTGGAAAGCAAAGTCCAAAAAATAATATAAAAGGTTCATTACATGTGGGAACAATTATTAACAATGCATTTAGCACTCTCATATAGAGGACACTGAGTTAAGGAGTTTGTGAGATTTAACATTGTGCAAGATGTGGTGCCCTTGTCCTTACAAAGTTGTTGTACTACAGGAATTGAGATAGAATTATTTATAAACAAGCCAGCAAGTGGCATGGGCCTTGTAGGTAGTTGAAGCTAAGAGCTATCAGAGTGTGGAGCTGGATAAGACACTTTTGCCTGAATAGTTGGTGAAGGCATCACAGAGATGGTGGCATTAGGTGTTCCAGGCAGTGGGTTCAGAATGAGTAAGTTCACAAAGAGGTAGCGAAATTTGGTGAATCTGTGGTGAGCCTAGAATAAGTTGCAAATTAGGAATACTGGGGAAAGAACTGGAAAAGAAGACTGGGGCCAGATTACAGACAATTTTGCATTGCATGCTGTCTTGGCTTGGGTTTAGGATTGGAGTACATGTAGTTTGCTGGACAGCCAATCTTGTGAAGTACAGGTAGCAGGCAGGAAAGTTAGGGAGGAGAGGAAAGTCAGTAAAGGTTGATCAGTGGCCTGGCTCCTGCTGAGGGCAATGGAAGAATTGGAGACCCACCGGAGACCCTCAGAAAGACTATGTAGAATATTCCTCAGAATTGTCCCTCCATGAGACAAAACACTGAAATACTTATCCATCCACTCCTCTCCCCCATAGGCTAAGGGTTCTTGTCCCCATTGTGCAAGCACTGGGATGGCTGAGGTCAGAGGTGGGTGCAGTCATCCTGGCCCACAGTCGTTCAGAGCTTCCTCTATGGTGAGGGCTCTCTTCTGGGTATTGACTTGAGACACGTGAAAGGCTAAGGAGTTTGCACTTTATTGGTAGGCACTGTGTTGTCATTGAGAGATCTAGAGCAGGTAAGTTGCCTACTGACAGCCATGCTTCCCCTGAGTCTCCAAACAAATTGTTGGGACCCCACAATGCTGTGGGAGGTGGTTCCAGAATTCTCTGGTACCATTCAGGTATCAGGGGCTCCTCTTCCCAGGTCTGAGATCCCACCCTTGTGTTGTATGTTACCACCTTCACTGAGGTAGACATTTTTTGAGTAACAAAAACTACCTTATTCTGGACACGCAGATAACATGAAAACAAACTATATGGGAGGGGTGTCGACCCAGGGTACAGCCCTGAATGACTTAGAGGTTCCTTGACTTCATCTCTCTCCTTCCTAACAAGAATATTTTCCAGACATCAAATTCCGCCTCTTTTTCTTTGGAACACCTCTTGTGGGCATTTCCACTCCCCTTCCTCTTCTTTACTCCAGCACAGATTCTGTATGTGACACATTACCTTCCTCTTGGAGCCACCAAAGGAGGCTAGAGATCTCTTCAGAGTTATTTCTGCTGGCCGTGCCTGGGACAGCTTCTTTCCAGGCAATTTAAGAGAGATTCTTCTAGAACTTGAGTTTTAATTGAGTTAATTTTCTTCATTTTCAGCCTTCTATATAGATCCCTACAGTTTCCCTTTTGGTTACTAAGTTCCCGAGGCCACTCTGGTTTTAGGGAAGTATTTGTTAAACACATTCTATGATGTAGTAACTGTGCTAGAAACTTGGAACACAGCAGACAGAGACATCTATCTTGCTTTCCCAACCGAAATGAACTAAACACACAATTGAACTCAAATCAGTAGACACTGGTGGAGTATTTTCTCTGTGCCAGGTTTTCCTTTAGAGCAGGGGAGAGTGTAAATGCACGAATGCTTTCAACTGTGAGCAAATGACTAACTTAAAGTAGCTTTTTTTAAATAAGGAAATTTGTGACTACACAACAGAGCTAAAGCAGTTCCAGGTATGGTATACCAGGTCTCTAGCTCTATTTCCCTCAAATTCACTTGACTCTTACATCCTTCATGTGTTACTTCCTTCGACTCTTTCTCCTCCATGTTTACAGGAAATTTGCAGAAGTTCCATATATCACATGTAAACAAACAATGTCTAAAAACAGAAATGGGACTTCTTTTCTTCATTTATATTTTTCAGGAGTTAGAAAACAAAAAGCTCTTTATAAATCTTCCCTGCACACATAATTGGTCAGAGTTTCCCATGCCAAAACCAATCATTGGAAAGGAGGATGAAATTACATGACTGACTGGGACCAATCAGAATGCTAGCCCTAAAGCATGAGGTCATGTGAGAAGGGTGCATCCCAGTTTGTTGTGAAGGTTGGAGATTAGGGCAAGAATCTCCAGGGCTTGTCAGAAGAGGATGGTGATGGAATCTGCATTACCCGGGAAGAAGTTAAGAGAAGACCACCAATCAAGAGGGGACATGCCCCTGTTGCTGTGGGTCTTCTCCAATAATGGCCAGTTCTCCTGTGGTCTAACAAGCTACAGGTCTACACTTGGATGGATGCAACCTTGAAAACTGACTAGATTAGTAAAAGTCTACCTAGAAGGTGAGAAGAAGGGCACACACTTCAATTTTGCAGTTGTTTTGCAAATCTTAAAAGACCTTTTTTTTTTGAGTTGGAGTCTCACTCTGTCACCCAGACTGGAGTGCAGTGACTGCTCCCGGTCACTGCAGCCTCGACCCACTGGACTGCGGCGATCCTTCCACCTCAGCCTTCCGAGTAGCCGGAATTGCAGGAGCATGCTACCACACCTGGCTGATTTTTTGATTTATTGTAGAGATGAGGTCTCGCCAAGTTGCCCAGGTGGGTCTCGAACCCGCGGGCTCAGGCAATCCACTCACCTCAGCCTCCCAAAGTGCGGAATTACAGGCTGAGCCACCGAGCCCGGCTCTTAAAAGACCTTTTAATGTGAATCCCTAATAAATGTGAATCCTTAAGTATAATCGGGTTTATTTAAGGAAGGAGTAAGTTGTATATAGGTGCATGAAAGTTGGATTTGATGTTGGTAAGGGAACCAGCAGAGTTGGAGAGAAGATTGATTTGGTGCCTTTTCAAATACAATTGGCTAATCCTTGCAGTTTCTATTGCCTGCAAATATTTGTAAGCTTGTCTTTTATTTTCCTTCAAGTAAAGTAAGAATTATGACCAATAATTCCAACATCTAAAATCTTTACATGGGAAAGTTTGAAGTTGCTTCCGTTATATCAGCTGGTACTTCATGGTATCATGCTTCCTTGTGTGTTCAGTTATTTTGTGTGCTTTGCTATTTTCTTTCACTAAAAAATTATCTGTGAAATTAATTTTTTTCGAAATCTGGACTAAAGGTGAGTTGCTCCCCAAAGGATTTACATTTCTTTCTACCAGGGCCCTGGAGAATTACCAACCCAATATTAAACAGAACTCGGCGGGACTTGGCGGCTCAGCCTGTAATCCCAGCACTTTGGGGGGCCAAAGTGAGTAGATTGCCTGAGTCCATGGGTTCGAGACCAGCCCAGGCAACTCATCTCTACAATTAAAAAAATCAAATATTAGCTGGATGTGGTAGCACATGCCTGCAGTTCTGGCTACTTGGAAGGCTGATTCAGAAGAACTGCCAGAGCCCAGCAGGTCAATGCTGGGGTAGACGTGAGTGTGCCACTGCATTCCAGCCTGGGCAATGGAGTGACTCTCCAACTCAAAAAGAAAAAAAAAAGACTGAACTCATAGTTTATTGAGAATTAGGGGCTACAAATCTGTATGACTTACACTCAGTTAAAATTTCTCAGGTAAATACCCTAGCCCTCCCCACACCCCAAAATCTCTTGCTCTACTATGCATTAAGGTAACATTTATAGTGGCTGCCTATATCCATAGTGGTAGGGAGGATTCCCTTACACTGACTGTATAAACCTTTGGATTGCTTGCAGTGAAAGGCAGACAGTTTCTCCCTATCAGATTTAATAAATTGTGCAAGTTCTTGGTTTTGTCTTGTAAACCCCTCACTACCAAAAGGCTGTGAAACCCATTCTGCCACACTGCTATCCAGCATTTCTTCAAAGGATAAGAGGATGAATGTTCAAGAAGTGTTCATTAGAATATTACCATTTAGCAAAACCCAAATGAAACAGTGGACTAATAGCAATGATCATCATTAACAATATCACAATAAGACAATTAGATAGCATATGCCTCCTGATAGAAGGATTCATGAACACCTATGTAGTAGTTTCATAAAACAAGCAAACAAAAACAAAACAAAAAAACTAACTTTTGATAAACCTCTGGATCTATTTTCTAAATTACAAAAACTACAGGGGGAGTAGAACATGTTAAACAGCATAGCAGGAGCACAAGCAGCATGACCCAAACTGTGGAAAGTCTTATGACAGCCGTCCCCAATCTTTTGGCATCAGGGACCATCAAGTTTCACAGAAGATAATTTTTCCACAGGCCTGGGATAGGGAATGGTTTCTGGATGATTGAAGTACATAATATTTATTGTGTGATTTATTTCTATTATTATTGCATTGTAATATATAATGAAATAATTATACAACTCACCATTTAAAAAGAGGTGCGGATGGAAGTGGTAAATAAAATCATGGGTTGGTCATGTGCAGGCTAAAATAAGTGTCAGATTCTGACTTAAAGCCTGCTGCCAGATGCAGCTGTACAACTGAAGTACATCAACTCACCTGCCATTCACTGATAGGGTTTTAATATGAGTCTGCAAGCAATTGAGTGGTTATGGCCTCTGTGCAGTCAAACCTCACTGCTCATGTTAGTCTGTACTTGCAGCCGCTCCACAGCACTAGCATCACCGCCTCAGCTCCACCTCAGGTCATCAAGCATTAGAGTCTCTTAAGGAGCGCACAACCTGCATCCCTCACATGCACAGTTCACAACAGAGTTTGCATTCCTGTGAGAATCGAGTGCTCCTATTGATGTGACAGAAGACAGAACTCAGGCAGTAATTTGAGAGACAGGGAATGGCTGTAAATACAGATGAAACTTTGCTCACTTGCCCGTCAATCACCTCCAGCTGTGCGACTCAGTACCTAATATGCCATAGACTGGGAGTTGGGGACCCCTGCCCTATGGGATAAATGAATTCATAAACTGAATTCACGAGTAAGAAGAAAAGAGAGGGTAAACTCACAGAGGAAAAAGATTTAAAAGACATATCAACTGACTGGAATGTATGGTGAACCTTGTTTTTATCTTGGTTCAAAGAGGCTAATTTTTAAAAACATAATATAAGAAGATGAAGAGTAGTAGGGTGGGATCCAGTGATGTCTATGCAAACAATGTGAGTTACCCAAACTCAATGTGTCAGCACTGTTCTGGTGGCCAATCTTCCACAATATGAGAATGGAAATGGGACACAAGTCACTGGTGCAAGACATGGGATCCAGTGATGTCTATGCAAACAATGTGAGTTACCCAAACTCAACGTGTCAGTACGGTTCTGGTGGCCAATCTTCCACAATATGAGAATGGAAACGGGGCACAAGTCACTGGAGCAAGCCACTTGCCCAACTGCCCTCCTGCAGTCAAGACCTATCCTCCTATCCAGGGATGATCTCATGGGTGGGAGCTCTGCAGTTCCTTGAGGCATTTGGTCAAGCCTACAATGAGTTTTGGGGCCTGGGGAGGTCGGACAGCACACTGAAGGGGAGAAACAGGGATGGGGCCCAAATGGGTCTGGATCTGGGCTTAAGCACTCCACCAATAGAACCTGGCCACCACAGAGGGACTTGAGGTTTTTTTTAAAAGGAAAGCATAGGAAAGCACTCTCTCAGGCATAGGGCAGAGAAACAGGTCTAGGGTGTTACTTATTGGCATAAATATTGTGTGTGTTAAATGGCCAAGGATTAAGGCAGGGTTTGTGTTTAGAGAATGACCTTGCGTTAAGAGTTAAAATGTCAGAACAGATGTGAATGAAGAGATGCACATGGCAGCAACCTTTAAGAGTAAGCGGTAAAATAAATCGATGGGGTGAGAGCCGAAGCTGTAGCTTTTAAGGAGAAGAGATGAAGAGTCTTCTGGAAGTAGCCATGAGAAACAAAAAGGACACCATCTTCCCACCTTCAAGCACAGTGTTGCAAGAGCTGGAGAGTGACAAAACCATCATCACCTGAGAGGGTTGTGGGGAGCAGCCTCTTTGGAGGGCAAATCAGGCATCCATTAGAACAAAGAGGTGAAGAAAGCATTTAGAGATGAGGGTGAAAAAATAGGACATTTTGCTTACAGTGGGCTATAAATTCCAGAAGGCATAGTCAAAGGGTTTCAGGAGTTAGGTAGGAAGGGTGTGCTGAGCCTTATAGCCCTTTAGAATGTAGGTGATGAGAAACACACTTGGGATTCCAGAGCTTCTTGTGGGCCTAGTAGGCACTGAGAATTTAATGAGATGAGCACTGGTAGACTCAAGATATACAGGGCTGGGGAAGTTGAGAGTGCTGAGGGTAAGAAGGGTAAGTACTGGGGCCTCCTAATGACTTCTGTTGATGGAGGTGAGGGGAAGTGGAGAAGTGTGGACTTAGTTCAAGAGCATGGGGTTCTCTTTAGGCTTCTGTTGCAGATGCCAGGTGTTACTCTGAGCTTGCAGAGAACCTTACAGGACTAGTGCTCCAAAGCACAGACTTTGGAAAAACTTGCTCTGACTTCTACAAGGGGAAGAGGGACTGACGTTTATTCTCTGCCCATTATGTACTAGGTACTGTGCTTCTTGTGATGTACTATAAAATTTAATCACCACAGTATCCGTACTTAGTATGGACTATTTTTATCAAAACCACTTTACAGGTGCATATATAGACATTTGATGCTCCTTAGAGGTCTTTGATGGGTTGCTTTCTAGCATCACAAGAAGACACTCTGCATGGAGGAATAAAATGCCTAATTTGTAGAAGGGAAGTGACTTTAGAGCACTGGAATATTATGGGGGATAGGGCGCACCTCTTTACCTTCCATCAACTTGTACAAGTTTTTAGAAGGGAGGAAACATTTCCCCATAATAAAGGTGTGACTAAATAAGACTAGTCTGTGTGCTGCCACAAGAGCCCTGGGAACAAGGTATGCACCAGGCAGTCCCCTAGAACCAGGGCTGCTTTGGATGGCAGGTCCAGGAACGAGGGCAAATATCATCATCAGGAGACAGTATTTGCTGTGCTCCACAGACACAATGTTACAATACTCTTTTCCAAGCAACCTGATCTTTCAATGGACATTTCCTGTAAACACACAATCAGGGATTTTCCTGAAAGAGTTGTTATCTCCAAACGCTTCAACACATGAGAACCCAGAGCTAGAAAAACTGATACATCTCTTTAAATATCTTCTGTAGACAGCACAGGGGAATGATTTAAGGGAGAGACAGCGTAGCACAAAGCACGTTCATTGTTTTTAAGATTTCTTTCATGGGTTTCTGAACTTCTGTCACTTGGAGAAACTATTCATTTTTCTGTGACATTTGAGGGAGGTTCTCACGAAGCTATACATTCGGGGCCTCAGTGAATTGCTAGCACATTTCACAGTTGAGAGCTCAAAATTTCACATATAATACATGTGAAATCTGGATAAGATTTATGGGTTTTTTTATTGCACAATTTTATTTCCAATGCTGGATTCATGGGCACAGTTTAAATAATTATTTAACTAGGAAGAATTCACGAAATGCACCTGGGCACGTTCACTAATTTTCATGTTCCCTGACCATCTCACAGCACCACACGGGGTTGCAAAAGGCAAAGCCTTTCACTGGGACAAGACAGGCAAGTGCAGGAGGCTTAGGCTCATCAGGACGCGAGTATCACGCTTATGATTCCAGAGTGCCAGAGCCAGAGAGGAGGGAAAATAAGAAGCCAGGGACTGTCTCCATTTTCTTCTCTCCATAGTGTCCTACACAGAGACACAACACGTACTGGGAAGCTCTGGTAACAGCAGCGCCCTGGGAGCACCACGGTCTGCACCGGTTTCTCAGGCAGGAGGCTCCCGCCCCGGGCGCCGGGCAGCTCTACTCCCAGAATTCTGTGCATGCCATATTTATGTTTCATCCACATAGCCACCCATTCGGCCACCCATTCGCAAACTAGGCACCTTTGCGCGGAGGGAAACACTCGCGGAGAGCCGAGGCGTGTGTGAGTTCCCCCCACCGCAGGTCGCTTTTTTCTGGCCTCGGGTCACTACCGCGGGAGCAAGGATCTCGGAGAAGGCACAGCCTGGGCGGCGCTTCGCACTCCATGGGATTTCCGTAGGAGCGAGGAGCTGGCAGGGCCGGGGATTGGGGCCGCCCGGCTCCCGCAGCGTCTGGATGGTTGGGCCCGCGTTGGGGAGAGAGGGTTGGAGGGATAGGGAGGGCGACGCCCTCCTCTGCCACCGCGGGGTGGGCGCGCCGGGCTTGGGTGTGGCCTCCCGCGGTGAGCTTCTCTCCAGTCGCCTGGCCCACTGCTTAGAAGCTCGAGTTGGAGTCTCCAGCACGGCAAGGGGAGAAATGTTTGTTCCTGAGAACACAAACACATAATGGTGGCTTTGGTTGTTTTTCCCCAGAGGGCTACTTCCAGTGTTTGCTTGGGAGTCCGGCTGTCTGGCCCCACCCGGCACTGGGGAGGCTCCGACACCTAGCAAAGTTCTCTTCCTTTTGCTCCTGCTGTGCCCAAGTTTCCTCTGGACTTGTGTGCCAGCGTAGGGGTGGGGGTGGGGGTGAGGGTGGGGAAATGGCCAATCTAGCTCCCGAAGCCAAGTCAAAGTTAACAAGTCAGCCCCA
>NW_007247204.1:0-7903 GCF_000164805.1 Carlito syrichta
CTGCCCCTCTGACCTAACTAGCTTTTAACTAGCTAGCAAGCTGGCTAGACAACTGACTTAACGTGCTGACTTAACTAGCTACTGAACTGGTTAGCCAGCTGACTAAACTAGCTGAATTAACTACTGTCAGCTGGATAGCCAGATGACTTAATTGCCTAGTTACCTTGCTAGCCAGCAACCTTGTCACCTGACTTAACTAGCTGACTTAACTAAGTAGCCAGCTGTTTAGCCAGCACACTTAACTAGCTTTCTACCTAGACAGCTGGAAAGCCAGCTGACTTAACTAGCTGGCATAACTAGATAGCCTGATCTCTAGCCAGCTGACTTAAATAGCTACCTACCTACATAGCCCTCTGGCTTGCCAGTTGACTTAACTACCTAACTACCTAGCTAATCTGTTGGCCAGCGAGCTGATTAACTACGTGACATAACTAGCTAACCAGCAGGCTAGCCAGCTGTCTTAACTAGATAAATACCCTGATAGGCAACTGGCTAGAATGCTGACTGAACTAACTCACTTAACTAGCCAGCCAGCTGACATAACTGATTGACTTAACTAGCTAGCTACCTAGTTTGTCAGTTGACTTAACTAGCTGTCTTAACTAACTAGCTACCTAGCTAGTCAGCTTCCTGCCCAGCTGACTTAACTAGCTGACTTAACCAGCTAGCCAGATGGCTTGCCAGCTGACTTAACTAGCTGACTCAACTAGATAGCCAGCTGGCTGGCCTGCTGAATAAACTAGCTGACTTATCTAGCTAGCCAGCAGGGTAGCCAGCTGACTTAACTAGCTAGCTACCTAGCTAGCCAGATGGGAAGCAAGCTGAATTAAGTAGCTGACTTTAACTAGCTAGCCAGCTGGATAGGCAGCTGATGTAACTAGCTTGCTACCTATCTAGACAGTTGGATAGCCAGCCAAGATAATTAGTTGACTTAATCAGCTAGCCACTTGGCTAGCAAGCTGACTCAACTGGCTGACTTAACTAGTTAGCGAGCTGGCTAGCCATCTGACTTAACTAGCTCTCTTCCTAGCTAGCTAGCTGGACAGACAGCTGACTTAACGAGCTGATGTAATTAGCTCACCAGCTGGCTAGCCAAATGACTTAACTGGCTTAATTCCTAGCTAGCCAGCTGGTTAGCCAGATGACTAAACTAGGTGACTTAAAAAGCTGGCCTACTTGCTAGTCAGCTGAATTAACTAGCTTGCTATATAGCTAGCAAGCTTGCTAGTTAGCTGACTTAACTAGATGACTTAATTAGCTAACTAGCTGTCTAGCCAGTTGATTTAAGTAGTAAACTACCTTGCTAGCTAGCTGGCTAGGCAGGTTATTTAACTAGGTGATTCAACTAGCTAGCCAGTGGACTAGACATTTTACTTAACTCTCTAGCGACCTAGCTAGCCAGGTGTCTAGGCAGCTGACTTAACTAGGTGATTTAACTAGGTAGCCAGCTTGCTAGCATGCTGACCTAACTACCTAGCTACCTAAGTAGCCAGCTCGATAGCCAGTTATCTTAACTAGCTAGGTACCTATGTAGCCCGCTTGCTTGCAAGATGACTTAACTATCCAGCTACTTACCTAACCAGCTGACTAGAGCTGACTTAACTAGCTTACTTAACTAGCTAGGAAACTAGCTAGCCAGCTGACTTAACTAGCTAGCTTCCCAGCTAGGCAACTGTCTAGCCAGCTGACTTAGCTCATTGACTTAACTACTTAGCAAGCTGACTTAACAAGCTTACTTAACCAGCTACCTACCTAGCAAGGCATCTGGGTTAATTAGCTCTCTTAACCATCTAGCTGCCTAGTTAGCTATCTACCTAGCCAGCTGCCATAAGTAGCTGATTTAACTAGCTACCTAGCTGACATAACTAGCTGACTTATATAGCTAGTTTCCTAGTCAGCCAGCTGACTTAACTATCTGAAATAACTAGTTGGCCAAATGGCCAGTCATCTAACTTAACTAGCATTTTAACTAGCTAACCAGCTGGATAGCCAACTGACTTAATGAGTGGACTTAACTACCTAGCCTGCTGGTTGCCAGCTGACTTAACTACCTGATTTAAGCAGCTACTCAGCTGGCTACCCTGCTGGCTTATCTAGCTGACTTAACTTGCTAGCTACCTAACTAGCCAGCTCATTTAATTGTTAACTAACTAACTACCTAACTAATTGGCTGACTTAAATAGTAAGTTAACCAGCTAACTACCTATCTAGCAAGCGGACTTAAATAGTTAGATGCCTAGCTAGCTAGCTGACTTATCCAGCTAGCTAACTAGCTAGTTTACTCGGTATATAACGTGCTAGCTATCATCATCTGACTTAACTCATTAGCTAATGAGCAAGCTAGCTACTCAACCAGCTGAGTTAACTCTTTAGCTATCTAGCTAGATAGCTGACTCATCCAGCTGACTTAACTCCTTAGCTAACTATCTAGCTAGCCTACTCAACAGCACACTCAACCCATTTGCTAACTAGCTAGCTAGCTGACACAAACAACTGACTTAACCCGTTAGTTAGCTAGCTAACTGCCTGACTCAATCTGCTGACTTAATCCGTTAGCTAACTACCTAGCTAGCTGTCTTAGGCAGCTGACTAAATTAGAAAGCTGACTTAACTAGCTGACTTAGCTAGGTGACTAAACTACTTAGCTACCTGACTTAACTGGCCGACTTAACTAGATAGCTAGCTGACTTAAATACCTGAATTCAATATTTAGCTAACTATTTAACTAGCTGAATATCTAGCTGATTTAATAATTAGCTATCTAGTTAGGTATCAGACTTAAGTAGCTGACTTAAATAGTTAGCTAACTAGTGAGCTAGCTGACTTAGCTAGCTGACTTAGTTAGCTACCTTGCTAGCTAATGGACATAGATAGCTGACTTTAGTTGGCTAGCGAGGTAGCTAGCTGACCTAACGAGTTGTTTAATGAGTTAGCTAACTGTTTTAACTAGTTGTTAAATGAGTTAACTAGCTGACTTAACTAGTTGGTTAACAAGTTAGCTAGGTGACTTAACGTGTTGGCTGACGAGTCAGTCGACCACTTAAATGGTTAAAATCGTTGGCTGATTACTCAGCTGACTTGTTAGCTGGCTTAACAAGTCGGCTGAATAGTCGGCCAACTAGTTAGCTAGGTTAACTAGTGGATTAACGTTTTGGCCCACTAGCTAGCTCGCTTAACCAGTTGGTTGGCTGGTTTGTTGACCTAGTCAGCCAACTAGCTGGCCAACTAGTTAGCTGGCCTAACTATTCAGCCTACAACTTAGCTGAGCTAACTTGGGTGAAAAGTGGGCTGACTAGTCGGCTGATAGGCTACCTGAGTTAACTACTTGGCCATCTAGTCCACCTACCAGTTAGCTGACTTAACTAGTCTGTCGGCAAATGAGCCAACAGGTGAGCTGACTTAAGTAGTCCGATGGCGAGTGAGCTGACTGATCAGCTGATTTAACTAGTCAGCTAGCAAGTGAGCCAACAGGTCAGCTGAATTAAATATTTGGCCAGCGAATGAGCTGACTGGTCTGCTGACTTTAGTCGGCTGGCGAGTGAGCTGTCTGTTCAGAAGACTTACCTAGTCGGCCAGCGAGTGAGCCATCAGGTGAGCCAACTTAACTACTCGGCTGGCAAGTGAGTCGAAGTGTGAACGACCTTAACTACTAAGCTGGTAAGTGAGCCTACCAGTGAGCTGATTTAACTAGATGACTGTCGAGCAAGCTGACTAGTTAGCTGTCCTATTGGCCTGTGAGCAACCCGACAAGTGAGTTGGTTTGTTGGCTGGTGAAAGACCTGACCAGTTGCCTGACCTGATGGAAAGTGAGTGAGCCCACTAGTTAGCTGACCAGCTAGCTGAGTTAGTAGCCAACTAGTTAGCTAAGTAACTGATTGCTAGCTGACCTAACTAGCTAGCTGACTATCCAGCTGACAACTAGCTAGCAAACTATCTATCTGTCCAGATAGCTGACTTAAATAGCTAGCTAACTGGCTAGTTACCTTGCTAGCTGACTTAACTATTTTGCTGACTAGCTAGCTGACTTTCTAGCCGACTATACTAGATAGCTGACTAGCTACCTGACTTAACTAGCTAGCTGAATAGTTAGCTGACTTGCTGCCTGACTTAACTAGCTAGCTGGCAAGCTAGCTGACATAACTAGGTGACTAGATAGTTTTCTGGCTAGCTGACTTAACTAGCGAGTTACCTAGCTAGTAAGTGGGCTGGCCAGCTGGCTAGCCAGTCAGCTGGAATAGCCAGCCGGATGTCTGGATATTTGGATAGCAAGCCAGCTTAACTAGCCAGCCACCCTGCTTGTCAGTCGGCTAGCGAGCTGGCCATATACATGACCAGCCTGCTAACCAGCCGGCATAACTTGCCAGCAACCTGGCTAACCAGCCAGCAAACCAGCTGACTTAACAAGCTGACTTAAGTAGATAGAAATCCAGCTAGCGAGCTGGCTTAAAGGCCAGCCAGCTAGTTAGCCAGATGACTAACAGCTCACTTAATTCGTTGAATTTAAAAAATAGCCAGCTGACTTAATTAGCTAGCTACCTAGCTAGACTGGTGGGTAGCCAACTGACTTAGCAGCTGACTTAACCAGTTAGCCTGCTGTCCAACCATCTGACTTAACTCACTAGCTGCCTAGCTAGCCAGATGGCAAGCCACTTGAATTAACTAGCAGACTTAAGCAACTAGCAAGTTGGCTAGCCAGCTAACTAAACTAGTTGACTTAACTAGCTGACATCACTAGATAGCCAGGTGGCTAGCCAGCTGACTTAACTAGCTAGCTACCTATGTATACCACTGGCTTTCCAGCTGACTTAACTACCTGACTACCTAGCTAACCAGCTGACTAGCAAGCTAACTTAACTAGGGGACTTAACTAGATAGCCAGCTTTTTAGCCAGCAGATTAACTAGCTAGCTACCCAGCTAGACAGCTGGCTAACCAGGTGACTTAACTAGTATACTTAACTGGCTAGCCAGCTGACTTAACTAGCTGACTGAACTAGGTAGCTACCTAGCTAGCCAGCTGACTATACTAGCTGTAATAACTAGCTATCTAGCTATCTAGCTAGCTAGCTGAATTAACTACCTGACTTAACTAGGTAGCTAGTTGACATAAATAGCTGATTTAACTAGTTAACTAGCTATCTAGCAGACTTAACAAGTTGAACTAACTAGATAGCCAGCTGTCTAGCCATCTGACTTAACTAGCTTTTTAACTATCTAGCGAACTGTCTAGGCAACAGACTTAATGAGGTGACTTAATTACCTAGCTAGCTGAATAGCCAGGTGACTTTACTAGTTGATTAACAATCAAGGCAGTTGGCCAGCCAGGTGACTAAACTAGCTGACTTAACTAGTTATCCAGCTGTATAGCCAGCTGATTTAAGTAGCTATCTACTCTCTTGCCACCTGGAAAGCCAGCTGGCTGATCTAGCTGACTTAATTAGCTAGGAAGCTGGCTAGCCAACTGACTTAACTAGGTCAATACCTAGCTAGCCAGCTTGCTAGCCAGCTGACTTAACTAGCTGTCGTAACTAGCTGGCCTGCTTTCTAGCCAGTTGAATTACCTAGCTTGCTACATAAATAGTCAGCTGGCTATCCAGCTGAATTATGTAGGTGATTTATCTAGCTAGCCCTCTGTCTAGCCAGCTGACTTAATTAGCAAGCTGCCTACCTAGCCAACTGGCTAGTCAGTTGACTTACCTAGGTTACTTAACTAGCTAGCCAGCTTCCTAGACTGCTGACATAAGTAGCTAGCTACCTAGCTAGCAAGTTGGCTAGCTAGATGACTTAATTAGCTGACTTGACCAGGTTGCTAACAGACATATCTAGCTGACTTAACTAGCTAGTTTCCTAGCTTGCTAACTGACTTAACTATCTGAAATAACTAGCGAGTCAGCTGGCTACCCATCTGAAGTAAATAGATTTTTGCCTAGCTAGCCAGCTGGCTAGACAACTGAATTGACATGCTGACTTAACTAGCTATGCAGCTAAATAGCCAGCTGACTAAAGTAGCTGACTTAACTAGCTCTCCAGATGTCTAGCCACCTGAATTAATTGCCTAGCTACCTAGCTAGCTAGCAGACTAGCCAGCTGATTTAACTAGCTGAATGTAGGGTGTATCCAGCTGACTAGCCAGCAGACATAACTTGCTATCTACCTAGCTGAAAGCTGATTAGCCAGGTGACTTATCTAGCTGACATAACTAGATAGCCTAAAGACTAACCAACTGACTTAATTAGGTACCTACTTACATAGCCCGCTTGCTTGCCTGCTGAGTTAACTACTTGACTACCTAGCTAACCTGCTGGCCAGCGAACTGAATTATCTAGGTGACTTAACTAGCTAGCCAGCTGGCTTACCAGATGACGTAACTAGATAGCTACCCTGATAGGCAACTGTCTACCTAGCTGACTTAACTAAAGCACTTAACTAGCTAACCAGCTGACTTAACTAGCTGACTTAACTAGCTAGCTACCTAGTTAGCCAGGTGACTTATCTAGATGACTTAACAAGCTAGCTACCTATCTCTCCAGATGCCTGGCCAGCTGACTTAACTAGCTGTCTTAAACAACTAGACAGTTGGCTAGTCAGCGACTTAATAGTTGACTTAACTAGTTAGCCAGCTGGATGGCCCACTTAATTAACTAGCTGATTTTACCAGCTAGCCAACTGGCTATCCAGCTGACTTAACTTGCTAGCTAACTCGCTAGCCAGCTGGGAAGCCAACTGAATTAACTAAGTGACATAACTAGCTAACCAGCTGCCTAGCTAGCTATCTTACTAGCTCGCTACCTAGATAGCCAGTTGACATAAGTAGTTGGCTTAACCACTTAGCCAGCTGGCTAGCCAGCTGACTCAACTAGGTGAATTAACTAGTAAGTCAAATGTTTAGCCCGCTGACTTAACTAGCTCTCTACCTAGCTTGCCAGCTGGCTACACAGCAGGCTTAACTAGCTTAATTAAATAGCTGGCCTGCTTGATAGTCAAGCTGATTTAACTATCTTGCTATATAGTTAGCCAGGTGGCTAGCCAGCTGATTTAACTACTTGACTTAAGTAGCTAGCCAGCTGTATACCCAGCTCACTTAATTAGCAAGCTACCAAGCTAGCCAACTGGCTAGCCAGTTGTCTTAACTAGGTGATTTTAATAGCTAGGCAGCAGGCTAGACAGTTGACTTAACTAACTACCTTGTTAGACAGCTGTCTTTCCAGCTGACTTAACTAGGTGGCTTAACTAGCTAGCCAGCTGGCTAGCAGGCTGACCTAACTGCCTAGCTACCTAGCTAGCCTGCTGGATAGTCAAATGACTGAACTAGCTAGCTACCTACGTAGCCCGCTGGCTTGCCAGTTGACTTACCACACTAACTACTGAGCTAACTAGCTGGATAGTGAATTTACTTAACTAGGCTACTTAACTAGCTAGCTCCCTGTCGAGACAGCTGACTTAACTATCTAGCTACCCAGCTAGCCAGCTGGCTAGCCAGCTGTCTTAACTCCCTTAGTTAACTAGCTACCAAGCTGACTTCACTAGCTGACTTAATCAGCTAGCTACATAGCTATTCACCTGGCTTAATTAGCTGAAATAACTAGCCAGCCAGATGGCTAGCCATCTGACTTAACTATCTTTTTAACTACCTAACCAGTTGGATTTCCAAGTGACATAATGAGTTGACTTAACTGGCTAGCCAGCTGGTTGTTAGTTGACTTAACTAGCAGACTTCACCATCTACTCACCTGGCTAGCCAGTTGAGTTAAATAGCTGGCTACCTACCTAGACAGATGGTTAGTCAGTTGAGTTACCTAGCTGACTTAAGCTAGCAAGCTGGCTAGCCAGCTCACATAACTAGCTAACTACCTACCTACCCAGCAGGCTAGCCAGCTGAATTAACTAGGTTCATTGAACAGCTAG
>NW_007247205.1:0-859 GCF_000164805.1 Carlito syrichta
TCACATTCAGGCTAATTATTGAAATGTGGGAGTTCATCCCTATCATAGAGTTCTTATAGAATTGTTGTTCTTCCACTTGGTTGTTGTTGTTTTGTTTTGTTTTTTTTTTTTGGCTTTCTTTTGGTTTTGGGGTTGGTTCATGTATATTTTATTCTTTTCCCTGTACTCTTGTGAAGAATGTTGTTCTTTTTCCTTCTCTTCTGTGGTTAGTACTTTCTTAAGTGTTTCATGTAGAGGTGGTTTGGTGGCAGTGTAAGTTCTTAGGGATTGGATATCTGGGAAAGATTTTAATTCTCCCTCGCTGATGAAGCTTAGCTTGGCCAGGTAGTTTATTCTTGGTTGAAATTGTTTATCTTTTAGGACTTTGAAGATAGGACTCCAAACTCTCCTAGCCTGCAGGGTTTCTGTAGATACATCTGCTGCAATTCTGATTGGTCTTCCATGGTAGGTGATCTGGCCTTTTTCTCTTGCTTCCTCTATGATTTTTTCTTTTATGCCTACTTTGTTGTGAATTATTATGTGTCTAGGAGTTGGTCTTCTCATTTGTTGTCTTCCAGTGGTTCTCTGAATCTCTTTTGTTTGAATTTTTGCATCACTGATTAGATAAGGGAAGTTTTCTTGAATGATCTCATGGAAGGTTTGTTCCAGTGTGGTCTCTGTCTCTTTCTGCCTCAGGAAGGTCTATTACTCTTTGGTTAGGTCTCTTGAGGTAGTCACTCATCTCTTTAAGGTTTTGTTCTGTTTTTTTGAGCTTGTTTTCTGTGTTTTTGAGAGTTTGGGTTATTTCTATATTTTGGTCCTCAAGCTCTGAGATTCTTTCTTCTGCTTTCCATGCTTATCAGTTTGTTATGTATTTCAG
>NW_007247205.1:2131-26759 GCF_000164805.1 Carlito syrichta
CTCCTGGCCACTGCAGCCTCGACCTGCTGGGCTCTGACGATCCTTCCCCCTCAGCCTTCCAAGTAGCCAGAATTACAGGCATGCACTACCACGTCCAGCTGATTTCTTGATATATTGTAGAGATGAGGTCTCGCTGCCCAGGTGGGTCTCGAACCCGCAGGCTCAGGCAATCCACTCACCTCAGACTCCCAAAGGCAAGGGATTACAGGCTGAGACACCGAGCCCAGCTCCTAGGTGGAGTTTGTTGAAAGGTGGGCAGGGTAATGGAAATCTCTGCCTGGAGAAAGGCAGAGGCAGATTCTCTTTTGTAGATCCCTTTCTCTCCACTTGTCTGGGTCCCAAAGCTTGGGGTCACGGGCTGAGTGCCTCAGCCAGGGTGGGCCCAGAGCCCCAGAGCTCCAAAGCTCCAACGGGCAGGTGGTGAGTGGCGAGAGTGGCCCTGGGCCCCCCACAGGGTACTTCAGCCAGGAATGGGACCAGTGTCTCTGAGGGGTGGGTGCCTAGAGCCTCCCTGAGTGACCGGCAGCTTGGTGCTGGGTGCCAGGTGAGAGATGAGGTAGCCAGGGAGCTAGCTGGGACCCGAGACTCCGACGCATATGATGGAACAGCAGCAGCAGGGGGCTGCAATATCCAGCCCTGCATGAGACTGAAGGTCCCCAGGCCTCGGAGCAGCATGGCTGGTGGTGGGCTGGGGGATGGGGGAAGAAAAGTAAGAGTCTTTTTGGGAACTCACGTTTGGAGAATCTCACAAGTTCACCTATGCCATCACCATCTTGTTCCCCCCAATGATTATTTTTTAAGACAAAACTCACCTAATGTCTCAATGTTATTTCAGTTTTAAAGGTCTTGTGAACTCATCATCTCACTTAATATACTTCTCTAAGAAAAATATTGGAGTAACAGTCAAATCACATGAGATTGTTGAAGGAGTCTGATAATGCTTGTTAGTTAAAAGACTAACCCCTTCAGGTTCCCTCCCACTGTGGGAGCTTTTCTGTCCTCTCAATAAATTCTGCCTTCAAAAAAGAAAAAAAGATTTACTAGATGACTGATTACATAGGTTTTATATGTTTGTATATAACAATATATATATTTTGTTCATGGGTTTTTAAAAACATATAAATGTAAAATCCAATGAAATGGAGTAGAGTATAGTTCAATTTCATTAGGCTACTTATTTTACTATTTAAGTCTTATAAACCAGAGTTTAAATTTTCCAAAGGTGCTCAAATATATATTTACATATGATACCACAATTTACAATACACAGAAAATAATAATTAATAAATTTTAATATCATAAAATATAAAAATCTTAGAACATGTCCTAGTTAAGAAAATATACTTTGATTAACTAGAACTATAATTGTGGTATTAATTTTGTAAGCTACATGTTGCAAATAGCAAATCTAATATATGTAGAATGTAATCCATAAGGTAAATCAGACGGTAACTTTCAAATAAATTTTCAATAATCTACCATTAACAATAGTCAGGATTTGCCCATTCTGTTATTTTCTTATCATTTTCACTTAGATTGTGAGTTAGTGGAATTCTATTCTGAGCTGACCAAAGATATCTTTGAATTATATATAGAATAAGCAGACATATGACTTAAATGAGATATTTCCTCTCTATAGAATAAGCTGTACTATTTATAATACTTCTCAAGATCAGCTTTCTTTTCAAATTTAACAAAATTCTTGAACAAATATACAGATGACTCCAAAACATATTATAGTATGTTTGAAAAGGACATGTGAGGACAGAAATAACAATCAGAATAAAATATGTTTTCAGTGTCTTATCAAACATTTCTTTAGGAGTACATTTTTTACAAGACAGATTTGCAACATCAGGTTTGGTAATTACTTTATGGAATAGTAATTAGTTTTTCAATATGAAATCAAAGTATAACATGGTTTTTTCATGAGAAAATTATATAAAATTTAAGAAAAATAATTCGAAAGTAAAGATATTTAAATATGTAGCTAAATCTGGGATAGATTACATTATAATATAAAAAATTAATTTGAAATAATAATTACAAAGCTATTTTTACCCTGATGAGAGTAGGGACTAGGTCTGTTTTACTGACTTCTGCTTACCTAGTGTCTTGTAGAATACATAACATCTTAGGAGACTTAAATAGATCTAAATATCACTTCTGCTATTAATATCATATTTTTAAAGATAATATGAAAAAGATATTTCCAGATAAACAAACAAAACTGAGAACAATCACAAACAATAGCCTTTCACTTGAGTAATCCAATGGGATGAAACTCATGAAGAAGGAAAATATGACAACTTGTATACCTAATTCTGAATTGTAACCCACATCTTTAAAATTAAAAAAAAAAATTTAAAAAGAAGAAAATAGTTTGATTAGGTGGGATTTGAAAAGCAGAGTGGTAAGCACAGTTTAAACATTCTAAATAAATTAATAATCTTGCCATCTAATTGAAGAGTTAAAATGGAATTATATAAAAAAACAGCATTAAGTCTAGGATTACATGATCAGAATTAAATAACTTTAAAATCCTTGTGTTTAAGAGGAGGGTAATGATATTGATTAAATTAAGCTTTTTGAAGTCAATATGCATGCTAACAAAATTCTAGTTATCTTCTAAAAATAAAAATAGAATGAATAATTCTAATGCACAAGAAGGAATATCAAAATCAAATTCGCAGAGAAAGTTGATATTTAAAGCTGTGGGCCTCACTGTGACCTCTAGTGTAATATGTGTGGAAGAAAATTAAGGGATTATAAGTTAACTCTCTAATATCAAAACTCAAAGAAAAGTAGGAAAGAGCAAACAGGAAAGAGATTAATGGAATGGGAAGAAAGTCAATAAAATGTGTTGTTCTGAAGCCAGCAGAAGAAAATATAATGAGAAGAGAGTGATAAATGATGTCAATGCTGGTGCTAGGTCAAACAAAATGAGGACTGAGAATCAAACACTGGATTTTTCTTTTTCTTTTCTTTTTAATTTTTAATTTTAAAGATGTGAGGTACAATTCAAGGTTAGGTATACAAATGTTCATCATGCAGGTACCCTTGTTGATGAGGTATGTCCCTCACACCCAGCAGTTTTTCACTACTGCCAATTCCACTCCCACTCCCCTGGAAGTTTCCCACTACTGCCAATTCCTTTTGTATAGTATTATAATAATTTGTTTTAAATAATTTATCTGCAGCTATTGAAATGAACATATGTTTTTGTTTTGATTTTTTAAATTAATTTATTTATTATAAAGATGTGGGGTACAATTAAGGGTTAGGTATATAAACACTGATCATGCAGGTACCCTTGTTGATGAGATATGACCCTCCCTCCCCTAGCAGTTTCCCTCAACTGTCAGTCCCATCCCCACCTTCCCCTGACAGTTTTCCACTACTGCTAATTGCTTTCTTAAAGCATTATAATTGTTCAAGGTAACCTTATGAGTGAGAACATATAGAACTCAATTATTTGTTTCTGTGATAAATCACTGAAAATGATCAACTCCAAATCCGTCCAAGTTGCTGCAAAGTCCATATATTTGTCGTTTCAATCTTCTGCATGTGGTCAGCCAGTTTTCCCAACACCATTTACTGAATAGGTTCTCCTCTCTCCAGTGGTTGTTGTTGGAGGCTTTGTCAAAGATGAGTTGGTTGAGGCATTGAGGCTTTGCTTCCAGATCTAACCTGTTCCATTGGTCTATGTGCCTATTATTGTACCAATATCAGGCTTTTTTGATTACTTGTAGCCTTATAGTAAAGTTTGAAATCTGGAAGTGTAATACCTCCTGCTTTGTTTCTTTTGCTAGGGATTGTTTTGGCTATTTGTAATCGTTTATGTTTCCATATGAATTTCTGTATTGTCATATTCAGGTCTGAGAAGAATGATGTTGGTAACTTAATGGGTATTGCATTGAATCTGTGGAATGCCTCTGGTAGGATGGACAACTTAATGTTGATTCTTCCTATCCATGAGCATGGAATATTTTTCCATTTATTTGTGTCCTCCTGGATTTCTTTGAGCAGTGCTTTGTAATTCTCACTGTAAAGGTCTTTCACTTCTCTGGTTAGGAAGATGCCAAGATATTTTATTTCTTGTGGCTATTGTGAATGGGATAGTGCTTTTTATTTTGGTCTCTGCCTGTGTATTGTTGGTGTATAGGAATGCAATTGTCTTTTGCACATTTATTTTGTACCCTGAGACTTTGCCAAAGTCCTTTATCAGTGCCAACAGGTTTTTGACAGATTCTCTTGGATTTTCAAGGCACAGGATCATATCATCAGCAAAGAGGGATAACTTTTCCTATTTGGATATCCCTAATTTCCTTCTCTTGTCTAATTGCTGGAGCTAGAACTTCCAACACAATACTGAACAAGAGGGATGAGAGTGGGCAGTCTTGTCTTGTTCCAGTTTTCAGGAGAAATGTTTCTAGTTTCTGTCCATTTAGCAATATGTTAGCTGTGGGTTTGTTGTAGATGGCGCTTATTATTTTGAGGTATCTTCCTTCTATACCTAGGTGTTTGAGGGTTATTATCAAGAAGGGATGCTGGATTTTGTCAAAAATTTTTTCTGCATCTAATAAGATAATCATGTGGTTCCTGTTTTTACATCTGTTGATGTATTTAATGCCATTTATGGTCTTGCAAATGTTGAACCATCCCTGCATCCTGGGGATTAAGCCTACTTGGTCATGGTGGATGATTTTTGAGATGTGTTTTTGGATCCTATTTGCTAGAATCTTGTTGAGGATTTTTGCATCAATGTTCATAAGGGATATTCACCTGTAGTTCTCTTTCTTTGTTGGATCTTTGCCCTGTTTGGGTATCAGTGTGATGTAAGCTTCATAAAATGATTTGGGGAGAATTCCATCTTTCTCTATTGCCTGGAATACTTTCAGTAGGATTGGTATCAGCTGCTCTTTGTACGTTTTGTAGAATTCTGCTGGAAAGACATTCGGTCCAGGCCTTTTATTGGAAGGTAGTTTTCATATGACAGAGTCAATTTCCTGGGCTGTTATTGGTCTATTTAGTGTCTCAATGTCTTCTTGTTTTAACCTAGGGAAGTTGTGTGATGTCAGAAAGTCTTCCATTTCATTTGCATTATCAAGTTTGTTTTCATATAGGTGAACATAGTAATCTCTGATAATCTTTTGTATTTCTTCGGGGTCAGTTGTGATTTGAACTTTTGTATTTCTGATTCTGTTTATTTGGATTTTCTCTCTCTTTTTCTTGGCCATTCTGGCTAGGGGCCCATCAACCTTGTTAAATCTTTCAAAGAACCTGCTTTTTTTGTTTGTTTTATTTTTGGGGGGTTTTTTTGTTTGATGTTTTCTATAATATATTTGTCTTCCATGTTCCATTTTGGGCTCTTATCTTTGTGTTTTGGATTCTTCTACTAAAGTTGGGGATTTGGTGGTCTTCTCTTTCCAGCTCCCTCAGGTGATTTGTAGGCTCTCCACTTGTGATCTTTCCATTTTCTTGAAGTGTGCTCGTAGAGATATAAATTCCCCTTTGAGAACAGATTTCATGGAATCCCAGAGGCTTTGGTAAGATACTTCTTCATTTTCATTTGTTTCCAGGAATCTTCCATTTCTTCTCTGATTTCAGTGTTGACCTATTCCTTTTTAGCATCATGCTGTTTAGTGTCCATGTCTTTCTGGGCTTTGGGGTAATGTTGTTGGTTTTGATGTTTACTTTTATTACACTGTGGTCTCAGAATGTGCATGGCAAGATTTCAACCTTATGGAACTTGTTTATGCTTGATTTATGACCAAGGATGTGATCGATCTTGGAGTATATTCCATGTGGTGATGAGTAGAATATATATTCTGTGGTCAAAGCTTCACATACAAATTCATGCACAAAGGAAAAATATTTTTAAAATAGATTAACAAACAAAAAGTAAGAAAATTTTTACAACTAAAAAATAATTGAAAATTTGAAAAAAAAAAACAGAACAAAACAAATACAAAAAAAACTGTCCTCTTGTGGCAGGCTCTGTAGTTGTTCCTCTAATCAGATCTCTCCTGCAGAGCCACCTCTTTCACTCTCTCCTCAGGGAAGGAGGCAAGGAATGAGGAGGGGCAGTGGAGATGGGTGGGGCTGCAGTCCTCCCCTCCCACTCTCATATGGTCAGAGAGATCTCTGTCAGGGATGTATAGGATAGTCTCTTCCCCAAGTATGTACTTTCATGAGTTTGCCCCAGCCAGGCCCATTCTAGAATGGGCTTCTCCTATTGCGACTGATGTCCAGGCTCTGTCTGGGTTTGTCCCTCTCAGTCATGGCCCAGCTATGTGGGTCTGACATTCAGAGGATTGCTGGGGAGGAGGGGGTTTGTGTCAGCCCAGACTTACCACTGATCTCTTTGGAGTTCTTCCTCATCCTTTTCTGGCCACACCCTTTGTCCCACGGTTGGATCTGGGTAGGGGTGGGGCGCCTGGAACTCAGCACTCTCAGGTCCCTCTGAAGTTTGTGTTCTCAGGATATTTCCTCTGAACCATAATCCAGCCCTGAGTAGTTGATCTGCTATTCACAAAGATTGGGTTTCTGGGCTGTGTCAGCAGCCCCTTCCAGCACCTTGTTAGGTCTATCTCCTATTGAATGGTAAGGGAGCACCTGGAGCAATTGTGCGTTGCTTAGGCAACAAGTTGGAGGTTGGGGGGGTGGAGCGGGGAGGAGCAATGCAAATCTCTGCATGGAAATGGCTATGGTGGGTGGTTTTTCACCTGGCATATATTCCTCTCTCCGCATTCCCCAGATGCTCTCTTTCCAAAAATCAAATCCTACACTCCAGTGGTCCGGTGTGCCAGGTGATGGTGTTCACTGGGTGCCAGGGGCTGGGAATCAGCAGGCTTTTCTCAGGTGTGTTCACAGGCAGCAGATGTTTCTGCAGCATTCTTAGGAGTTGAGCTCTAATTTCAGGGTGGTGACAGCTTGCAGTCATCCTCAGAGGGAGGACCCGGGTCCATGCAGCTGAGTATTCCCTCAGATGGACTTTCACACTCCCACCAGCACCCACTTACTCACGTGGAGAATCTTTATTGTCACTTGCCTCCATGGAGATTTTTACAGCCAGACATGTTGGCTACCATCTTAAGCTCCTCCTTATAATAATTTTTTAAGGTTCACTTATGAGTGAGAATATGTGGTATTCAGTTCTTTATTTCTGTGGTAGATCACTCAGTATTATAGACTCTAAGTCCGTCCAAGTTGCTGCGGAGTTCATAACTGTGTCCTTCTTTATGACTGCATAATATTCCATTGTGTATATGTAAGACCTTTTTTTTATCCAGTCCTCTTTCAATGGGCAGCATGGTTGGTTCCATGTTTTTGCTATTGTGAATACTGCTGCAATAAACATGCATGTGCAGGTATCTTTTTCACAGAGTAATTTGAATTTCTCTGGGTACATTTCCAGCAGGGGGATTGTAGGGTCATATGGAAGGTCGATTTTTAGATCTTTTAGGAATCACCACACTGTTTTCCAGAGGCTATACTAGTTTACACTTCCACCAACAATGTAGAAGTGTTCCCTTTTGCCCAAAAGACTTTGTCAAAGTCTCAGGGTATAAAATAAATGTGCAAACGACAGTTGCATTTCTATACACTAACGATAAACAAATAGAAACCCAAAGAAGAAGCACAATCCCATTCACAATCACAACAACAACAAAAAAGAAATACCTTAGCATCTTCCTAAACAGAGAAGTGAAAGACCTTTACAATGAAAACTGCAAAACACTGCTCAAAGAAATCAAAGATGACACAAACAAATGGAAAAATATGCCATGCTCATGGATTGGAAGAATCAGTTTTGTTAACATGTCCATCCTACCCAAGACAATTTACAGATTTAAAGCAAAACCCATTAAATTACCTGCAGCATTCTTCTCAGACCTGGAAATGACAATACAGGAATTCATATGGATTTTTCAACGTGGTCATTAGTGAACTAGAAAAGAATAGTTTCAGTGAAGTGTTTAAGGCAAATTTGAGGGAGTGGTTTTAAGAGACTAAGTACATTGGAGACAGCAAGAATAAACAAATGATTTGATGAGTTTTTCTTCAAGGGAGAAAAAATAACTAGCATGAAAACTACTAGAGAAAGAAATAATTTCTGTGGAAGAGATAACAAAATATTTGTATACTGGTCCAGTAGCAAGAAAAAAAAAAAGATGTTAGAAAACTGAATCTAGTGACAGGAAATGGGATTTAGATCATGAGTAGAGAGGTTGTCTTTGAATAGAAGCAGTATGAATTTATACATGATAACAAGCAGAAAACTTGGTCTAAATTTGCTAACAAAATTGGTAGGTTAGATATAGTAGTAGCTTTATGAGAAAGTTTGCCAATGATTGCTACAATTTTCCCAATGAAGGACTCAAAATCGTGAATTCAAAGTGAGAGAAATTAGCATAGCTGTGCTTTTATTCTCAGCCTTAGGTTGCATAAATGTAGACCTGATAGAGAAGAACAGTTTAACCAACATTTGTGTTTTGCTAATGGAATGAAATAAAGTAAGAATAACATAATGAAAAGGGAGTAGAGAGTATATACAAAGAATTAAAATCAGAGGTCATTATTTTAAGCTCAATGTAAGAAAAAAATACATCAGAGGGTGAAATACTGTGAAATAATAATAGCCATTGAAGGGACCATAGGTACTGGTTAGATTGAGTCTTGAGATCCCTACTCCAGTTAAAATTTTTTAAAAAGAGAAGGATGCTGTTAGAGAATAGGATACATTGAAATTTGGAGGGGTTATGATTGTAGTAATGATAGAATCTCTAGGGTATTCTCATGTAAATGGGTGGCTGAGGTAGGATGGAGGACAAAATCAATTGAAGAGAAGCAGTCAACACCAGACAGTAGGGTCTTGGAAAGATTTTCTACATGTATATTTAAAATGCTCAAAATTAAGTCCCAAGAAAGGAACTGCAAGAGTAGTCAAAATTCTTGAAAAATAAATGGCATCTATGGTATTCTAATAAAGAAAATGAATGATGTAAAATGTGTCTCCCAATTTCACCTTACTTTAAAACCTTGTTGTTGAATGAAAAGCTGAGTTGGTAGTTAGACATTTCTGGGTCTTATTTTTAAGTGGTTTAAATAAAACTTTATATGATGTTGTGGATTAATCTCTCCCCCCAAAAGAATATATTAAATGTATAGTAAGTGTTGCCAACTGAAATGAAACAGAAAATTGTTTTCTATATATAAATGGAGGGAGGGTGCTCTGGTTTGAAAGTCTGTCCCCTCCAAAACTGAAGTTGAAATTTAATTGCCATTGTAACAGTATTAATAAATAGCTGGGATGTTTAAGAGTTGTTTAGTTGAAAAGGTCTCCATTGCTGTGACCAGACTAATTATTGCATCATCTTTAGAGTGGGTTTGCTCTTTCTTGCTATCTCTGTCACTCATTCCCCATCTACCACATGAAACCTTTGCTCTTTGCCAGATGCCAGCACTTTGTTCTTGAACTTGTAAACCTTCAGTACTTTGATCAAAAAAAAATTTATATTCTTTATAAATTACCTGTCTGCCATATTCTATTCTAGCAGCACCCAATAGACAAAGACATGGGAAAGCTCTTATTCCCAGTGTGTGAAGTCAGAGCAGCTGCTCAAACGACTGATGCATCTTGATATTGCAAGCAGTGCTATAACTAGGTATTTGATGTACCAATGCAAGTAAGCTGCTTATTCATTTTCAGTCTTAAACATGTGAAGTTTCTCTTCAATGTTAACTGGTAAAGTAATATGAGAGCATTATAACTATGAAAATAAAGTCAGAGAAGATGTAAATGTGATTTGAAAGAGGAAAATAGTGACATGGAGAACCAGGTATGATTTCTCCTGGGAATGGAAGAAAACATAAGAATGTCATTTACTGATACAACAATAACAAAACTAATATGCTCCAAAAATATATCTTGATAGAAATTTTAACAAATTACAGATCATTCCAGGATGCCCTAGTTTGAATGTTTTCATCCCTCAATTTCCAAATTGAAACCCTAACACCAAAAGTGATAGTATTATGGTGTTAGGAGTTGGAACCTTTTGGAAGTAACTAGATCATGAGGGAAGAAACCTCATATTTGAAATTATGCTTTTATAGACAGGACCCCAGCGACATCCCTGGCTGCTTCCATTATGAAAGTTTACAGTATAAGGATAACCTTCTAGGAAGCAGGCCTTCTCCAGATACTGAATCTGCCAGAATTTTAATTTTGAACTTCTCAGCCTCCAGGACTGTGAGAACTATATTTCTGTTGCTTATAAACCACCCAGTCTATGGCAATTTGTTATAGCAACCTGAACCCACTAAAACAAAATTCCAAAATATACTTTCTGAAGAGAGAAACCATGTATATTAGAATAGGCAAGACTGGCTAGATTATGCGGTGGTAACAATCTCCAAATTTCAGTGGATAGCACAATAAAGGTTTATTTCTTGCTCACACTAGATGTCCAATGTATGTCAGTGGAGTGGATGTTTGTTGAAATCAATTAAGAACCCAGGCTGCTAGCATCTTCAATCTACACTGTCATGATAACACTTGGAAGTTATACATATACCATCTATTCACAGTTTCTCAGCTAAAGCAATGAAGGGGACACAGCATATTTTATAACCCTAATGACTACAACAAAATAGAAAATAAAATAATTCAACTAAATAATTAAAAATTCAAAACCAAATATGCATCTACAACTCTTTGCAAAAAGAGAGAGCTTAATTCAACTGAGCAGTTAAAATCAGTTCCTGACACCAAAAGTCAGGAAGATGACAGCAGAGCCAGTCGGACTATGTGAGTCCTGATGTGAGTGAGTGAGATTATGGAAAATTTTGTATACATGCTGGTGAGTGGGTGGCCGTGTGATTGACTGACTGAATGAGGGCTAGGGAGCTAGTGGACAGGGCTCACCTGGTGCAACGGCTGGTGACGCAGCTGCTTGACTTGGACCCTAGAGATTCCTAGAGTGCAGAAGCCGAGCACCATTATTTTTAATCAACAAAACCCTTTCAGAAAAGAAAATATTGGGAGAGACAGACTAAGTGGGGACTCGTGAACAAGTGCCAAGACCCTCCTGGTGCAACAGCTGGTGCTGCAGCTTCTCTGCTTGGTCCCTGGCACTTCCCAAGTCACAGAAGCTGAACGTCATTTTTTTTTAATGAACAAAAGTTTTTCTGTGAAGAAGCAATGGAGAGAGGCTACTGCCCCAGGCTCTGCCTCACCACTGCAGTAGAAGAGACTGCCAGCTCCAGGCTTTGCCTCACCACATCAGTGCCTGGCCAAACACTGGCAACAGGGGCTGTGAAGGGAGTCCAGAGAGAGAGTCCCACTGGAGAAGACAAGAGAGGCACCCTGCCACCATCTTGAAGGCGAGGCAGGAAAGTGTTCTGGCCTGCTCACCATGGAACAACAGACCCAATCTCTGTGACTGGTGGATCAACTACTCAGGGGTCTATCATGATCCAGAGGGAGTATCACAGACTTCAGAAGGACCTGACAAGTGCTGTAGCCCAGGCACCCCAACCCCTAACTTGATGCAGCTGCTGGACAAGCAGTGTGGCCAGAAACTCCAAAGAGATCAGTGGTGAGTCTGGGGTTGACCCAAACCCCCTCCTCTCCAGCAATCTTCTGAATGTCAGACCCACACAGCTGGGCCACGACTGAGAGAGACAAACCCAGGCAGAGCCTGGACATCAGTCGCAATAAAATAACTCCATTCCAGGATAGTACTGGCAGGGGCACTCTCCACAAGGAGATACCTGGAGAAGTGGCAATCCTGCACCTCCCCACCGGAGATCTTCCTGACCATATGAAAGTGGGAAAAGAGGACTGCAGCCCCACCCACATCCACTGCCCCTCCTCCTTCTCCACCCTGGACACTGGGGAGAGAGTGAAAGAGGAGAGAGCAGGTGAGAGCTGACTAAAGGAACAATTACAGAGCCTGCCACAAGAGGGCAGGAGCTTTTTATTTTTAATTTTTTAAAAATTAAAAAAAATTTTTTTGAATGTTTGTTTGTTAGCTCATCTATTTAAAAAATATTTTTCCTTTGTGCATGAACGTGTATGTGAGGGTTTGATCTGCACCCCCCCTTTTTTCTTTCTTTCTTTTCTTATTCTGTTTTTTCATTTGTTTGCTGTGTTCTATTTATGTGTATGTGTGAATGACTGAGAGCTCATCTTTCCATTTGTTGTTGTTGTTGGTTTGTTTTTATTCTTTTTGTTTATTTTGGGGGGTTAGGCATGTGTCAATATATGTGTGAGGGTCCATCTGAATTCCTTTTTATTTATTAATCTTTTCCTGGACTTTATGTTTTTCTTCTCCATTCATTTTGGGCTAGGTGTGTGTGTTTAGTTTTCTTTGTTTTTTTTTTGTTGTTGTTGTTGTTGTTGTTTGTTTTGTTTCACTTTATTGTTATTCCAGTTTGTTTGGGGGGGTGTGTCTCTGCGTGTGTGTTCAATTGTTTTTTGCTTTGGTTGCTCTCCTTCGTTCTGTGTTTTTTCTTTTCTTTCTTTTTAAAAAGTTCTTGTCATCTTATTTCATTCTATTTTCTCTGTGCTCCTCATTGCTGTCACTGTATCTCAGACACATGCATCCATTGCATCATCATATAGAGTGGGAGTAGTGGTGGAGAGTGGGTCTCAGGGAACACATACCACAATCAATGAACATTGCAATTTGCTAGTAGTTTCTGGATCCTAGAATCCCATTCAACCTTATTCAACTCTCAAAACTACAGGAGACAGCAAACCTTCCCACCCACAGTCCTATTTCAAAATAGAACAAATCCAGAGCCTGATTTAGGAAAGAATAGAGGGCTGAGCAAACATCAGGGGAAAAAAGGCTTCTTACACTGACACTGAATAACAGAACTAAAGAGAAAAACAAGAACTCTGTGACAACGAGGAAAAACCAAAGGAAGACCACAGGTAAATTCAAGTGTAACAAAGATAAAACTCTGAAAAATCAGATCTTGGAGCCCAAACAATGGAAATCCCCAGCAATTGACCCAGGAATATGACAGGGATTAAGGAATGAATGGAAAGTATAAAAAAGACTCAAGAAAGACAAGATGCAACACTGAAAGAACTTGTAACAGAAATTTTGGTAATAAAAACTTTTATCCAGGAAATAACAAGATGACAAGCATGGAAAACAGAATTATTCTAGCTAAAGAAAGAAACTCAGAACCTGAAGACCAGAACATGGAATTAACCCAATCTATAAAAAACTTGGAAAGAAGACTCAGAAAAAAAACAAAACAAAACCACAACAACAACAACAAACAAAGCCTACAGGAGATGTGCAATTATATCAAGAGGCCAAAACTATGCCTGATTGGTATCTCAGAAGAAGAAAGGGAAATGGAAAACAAAGTCAAGCAAGTATTCCAGGAGGTAATCCAAGAAAATTTTCCCCCACATCACCAGAGATGTGACTAGCCATGCACAAGAGATATAGAGAACCTTCTCAAGACATCAAATGAGATGACCAACCCCAAGACACAGCATTTTGCTACACAAAAAAAGGCACAAAAGAAAAAATCCTAAAGGCAGCAAGAGAGAAAGGTCAGACTACCTACTGGAGGAAACTAATCAGAAGAACAGCAGACCTCTTAGCAGAAATACTCTAAACAAGAAAAGACTGGAGCCCAATATTCAAAGTCTTCAAAGATAAACAATTTCAATCAAAAACTTCCTACCCAGCCAAGCTCAGATTCATCAGTGAAGGAGAAATAAAATCCTTCCCAGACATCCAATCCCTATGAGATTATGCAGCTTCCAGACCAGTTCTACAAGAGACACATAAAAAGATATTAAGCACAGATGAAAGAAAAAAAAGAATGACCACATACTTCCCAAGAGAAAAACAGAGCACACAATCAACAGAGAATTCAAGCAAGAAACTTGAAAACTCATACATACATCAACCCCAAAGCCAAAAGAAAGCAAGCAAAGAAAAAATTTTATAAAAACCTTATGACAGGGATAAACAATCACATTTCAATAATCAACCTGAACATGAATGAACTAAATGCACCACTGAAAAGACACAGAATAGAAAACTGGATAAGAAACCATGGCCCAGTTATGTTCTGTATCCATAAAACACATCTATCACAAAGGATGCATATAGACTCAAAGCTAAAGGATGGAAAATGAGTTTCCAGGCAAATGGATCACAAAAGAAGGCAGGAGTCATGATCATAATATCACACAAAACAGTCTTTAAGCTATCAAAAACTTAAAAAGATATGAAAGGACACTACGCAATGATAAAAGATTCAATACATCAACAAGAAATATCCATCCTAAACATATATGCACTCAACACAGGAGCACCAGCATTTAAAAAACAACTACTAAGTAAACTAAAAAATGATATTGACTCTAACACTATTATAGCAAGGGACCTGTATATCTCACTAACATCCCTAGATATATCATCAAGGCAAAAAATCAACAAGGAGATCCAGAACCTAAGCATGACACCTGACCAAATGGACTTAATAGATACCTACAGATTATTCCACCCAACAACCACAGAATATACGTGCCACTCATCTCCACATGGATCATACGCCAAGATCAATCACATCCTTGGCCATAAATCAAGAATAAACAAATTCCATAAGGTTGAAGTCTTGCCAAGGACCTTCTCAGAACAGAGTGGAATAAAAATAAATATCAACACCAATAAAATTTCCCCAAAGTTCACAAAGACATGGACACTAAACAGTATGATGCTGAACAACTACTGGGTCAACACTGAAATCAAAGCATAATTAAAAGATTCCTTGAAACAGATGAAAATAAAGAAACATCTTACTAAAACCTGTGGGATGCCATGAAAACAGTTCTAAGAGGGGAATTTGTATCTCTATGAGCACATATCAAGAAAATGGAAAGATTAGAAATTTAGAGCTTAACAAATTACCTAAGGGAACTGGAGAGAGATGACCACCAAAATCCCAACTTTAACAGAAGAATTGAAATCACCAAAATAAGAGCCCAAATATGGGACATAAAAGACAAAAATACCATAGAAAACATAAACAAAGTCATAAGCTGGTTCTTTGAAAGAATTAACAAGATTGATGAACCCCTAGCCAGAATGGCCAAGAAAAAGAGAGAAAAAGCCCAAATAAACACAATCAAAAATACAAAAGACCAAATCACAACTGACTCCAAAGACATACAAAAGACTGTCAGAAATTACTATGTACACCTATATGGAAACAAACTTGATAACCCAAATGAAATGGAGGACTTTCGGACATCACACAATTTCCCCAGGTTGAAACAAGAAGACATTGAGACACTAAATAGACCAATAAATACCCAGGAAATTGACTCTGCCATATGAAAACTACCTTCCAAAAAAAAAAAAAACCCAGATGATTTTCCAGCAGAATTCTACAAAACATACAAGGAGGAGCTGATACAAATCCTATTTAAAGTATTCCATGCAATTGAGAAAGACGGAATTCTTCCCAAATCATTTTACAAAACTAACATCATACTGATACCCAAACAGGGTAAAGATCCAACAAAAAAGAGAGAACTACAGGCCAATATCCCTTATGAACATAGATGCAAAAATCCTCAACAAGATTCTAGCAAATTGGATCTAAAAACACTTCTCAAAAATCATCCACCATGACCAAGTAGGGCTTCATCCCCAGGATGCAGTGCTGGTTAAGCACTCATAAGACTAAAAATGTAATTAAATACATCAACAGATGTAAAAACAAGAACCACATGATTATATTATTAAATGCAGAGAAAGCTTTTGATAAAATACAGCATCCCTTCTTGATAAAATCCTCAAGCACCTAGGTATAGAATGAACATACCTCAAAATAGTAAGTGCCATCTATGATAAACCAACAGCTAACATATTAGTAAATGGTCAGAAACATTTGCCCTCAAAACTGGAACAAGATAAGGCTGCCCACTCTCACCCCTCTTGTTCAACGTTGTGTTGGAAGTTCTAGCTCAGGCAATTAGATAAGAGAAGGAAATCTGGGGTATCCAAATAGGAAAAGAGGAAATCAAGTTATCCCTCTTTGCTGATGATTCTATAACTTGAAAATCCAAGAGAATTTGTCAAAATACTGCTTGCACAGATAAAGGACTTTGTCAAAGTCTCAGGGTATAAAATAAATGTTCAAAAGACAACTGAATTCCTGTACACCAACAACAACCAGGTAGAGAACCAAATTAAAGCACAATCCTTATTCACAGCAGTAATCAAAAAAATGAAATACCTTGGCATCTTCCTAGCCAGAGAAGTGAAAGACCTTTACAAGGAAAACTATAGAACACTGCTCAAAGAAATCCAAGGAGACACAAATGGAAAAATATTCCATGCTTGGATGGGAAGAATGAACATTGTTCAAATGTCCATCTTACCAAAGGCAATCTACAGATTCAACTCAATACCCATTAAATTACCAACATCATTCTTCTCAGACCTGGAAATGACAATGCAGAAATTCATATGGAAACATAAATGACCATGAATAGCCAAAAACAATCCTTAGCAAAAGAAACAAAGCAGGAGGCATCACACTTCCAGACTTCATACTTTACTATTAGGCTACAGTAACCAAAACAGCCTGGTACTGATACAAGAACAAGCATATAGACCAATGGAACAGGATAGAGATTCCAGAAGCAAAGCCTCAATTTCTCAACCAAATCATCTTTGACAAAGCCTCCAACAACAACGACTGGGAGAGGAGAACCTATTCAGTAAATGATGCTGGGAAAACTGACTGATCACATGCAGAAGATTAAAACAGGACCCCTACCTATCATGATACACAAAATTCAACTCTAAATGTATCAAAGACCTAAATGTAAAACTTCAAACTATAAGAATCTTAGAAAATGCAGGAGACACCCTTATGGAAATTGGAACTGGGAACCAATTCCTGATCAGAACGCTAAGTGCCCATACCATAAGAAATAAAATAGACAAGTGGTACCTTATCAAACTGATGAGTTTCTGCAAAGCAAAAGAAAGCATCAAGAAAGCAGGGAGACAGCCACCCAGAATGGGAAAAAAATATTTACCAACTGTACACATGACAAAGGCCTAACATCTAGGAACTACAAGGAACTCAAAGTGCTGAAAGGAAAAAAAAACTAACAGCCCCATTAAAAAGTGGGTAAAAGGCATGAATAGACACTTTTCAAAAGAAGATATACAAGCAGCCAACAGACACATGAAAAAGTGCTCAACCTCACTCATCATCAAAGAAATGTAAATCATTGAGATACAACCTAACCCTAGTAAGAATGACCATTATTAATTTAAAAAAAAAAAAAAACAGGTTCTGGAGAGGATGTAGAGAAAAAGGAACACTTCTACACTGCCTGTGGGAATGCAATATAGTGCATCTTTTTGGGAAGATGGTGTGGCGATTTCTGAAAGAACTAGAAATTGACCTTTCATATGACCCAGCAATTCTCCTATTGGGAATGTACCTGGAGGAACTCAAATCATTCTACAAAAGAGATACCTGCACACGTATGTTTGTTGCGGCTCTATTCAAAATAACAAAAGCATGGAACCAACCATGCTGCCCATAGAAGCTGGACTGGATAAAAAAATGCGGTGCATGTACACAATGGAATATTATGCAGCTATAAAGAAGGACAAACATATGGAGTTCTCAGCAACTTGGATGGATTTAGTCAATCATACTCAGTAATCTATCACAGAAACAAAGAACAGAGTACATGTTCTCACTCATAAGTGAACTTTGAACAACTATCATAATACTATTAGAAAAGGATTTGCAGTAGTGGGAAACTGCCAGGAGAGGGTGAGTGGGATTGGCAGTTGAGGGGACCTGCTAAGGGAGGGAGGAGCACACCTCATCAACAAGGGTACCTGCATAATCAATGTTTATATAACTAACCCTGAGTTGTACCCCACAACTTTAAAATAAAAAAAAAAATCTATAACACTATTTGATGACCTGCATCCCCTGAAAAATTCAGAAATTGTTCACATGTAGCCCTACCTTTTACTTCATTATTCTCAAGGAATGAGTATTGCCCCTTGTATAAAACTGAATGTAAAATGCTATGTACGTGGTCTTCCCAACAAGACAGGAGTATCATTTTGGATATTTAGGCAAATATGTTTCTCAAAAGATATTTTAAAAATATCTCCCTTACCCTGCACCTTCATTTTTTCTTTTTCTCTCATTTGACTCTTAAAATTCCATACTCAATATAATCTAACAATTTCATAATTTGTGATATAGGGCTGAAATGAAGTACTTAGTCACAGTGATAAGAACTGGACATGATGTCGAAAGAAGAAACTGAGATATTTCTGTAAAACCTTCAAAATCTTAGTTATTTTTTCTTCCAGAAATATGGTTTAATTTTTGCTATGTAAGGACTATTGAAAAATGTATATGGAAGTATTTTTGTCATGCACAGCTGCACTCAGACAAGGTTAGCAGAATGTTATTATTGAGGAAGATAATGTGGGTTAACACTTCCATAACATTCATGAAGACTTTTTTATAAATTGTGATTATTCCTTTAAAGAAAACTGTTCCAGAAGAGTTAACATATCACAAGAGGATACTTATTTTGATAGGACTGACAGACAGGTAGGAGATAAGCCAGAAAGAAGAATTGGAGAGCTCTCCAAATGTCACACAGCTGATGCACACAATGCCAGAAAAGACAGGAAGTCAATTTCCAGATGGATCTGCATGAGGCTGGAAGCTTGATGCCTTAACCTCAGATATGTAAGACAAATCCAGCATTCTCTTTGGGGCTGTCAAGATGGTGCCACAGAAATGATATTTCTGTGAATTTTGCAGGGAAAGTTAGAAATTACAGCAATTAGTGTGTGGAAAGTAATTTATAGATAGTATATAATGGAGAAAAGGCTTGGATTGGTGGCTTAGCCAGTAATTCCAGCACTTTGAATAGTCGAGGCTAGTGGATTGCCTGAACTCATGGGTTTGAGACCAGCCCGGGTGACTTGGCGAGACCTCATCTCAACAATAAATAAAAAATTAGCCAGACATGGTAGTACGCACCTATAGTTCTGGCTACTTGGAAAGCTGAGGCAAAAGAATCGCCGGAGCCCAGCAGGTTGACACTGGGGTGGCTGTGAGCATGCCACTGCACTCCAGACACTTACTGTTATTTGTATCTGAAACATACACAAGGAAAAATAAAAGGAATATTATGTCATAATATAAGCATTCTTTAGAAATTATGTGATATATTTAAAGATAATATTTTCAGATTAATAGCATAGAAATCATTCTTATTTAATGTTATAGCTATAGAAGAATATGTAAGCACATGAGCTCTAGAGTCATACTATTTGAAATCAAGCCCAGCATATTTATATGCTGTGCAAATTTTCATAATTCACTTATCTTTCTGAGATTCAGCTTCTTTTTTTATAAAATGGCATAAAATCAGTAGGTTATTTTTAATGTATGCAAAGTTAATTGAGTGCATACTATATACCCTCATATGGTACACAGCATGCTCTCAATTAACTTTATTCATTATTGTTATTATTCGTGTTAAAATATCTTATTTGAATAATGTGCCCCCTATAGGAATCTAGTATAGTATTAAAATAAACTACAGTAAATGTGAAATTATTTTCAGCAAACAGATGATAAGAAACTAGCTAATAATAAAAAAGTTTTAAAGTGTGCATTAGAAATATGTCCACTAGCACAACTTAAATTAATATTTATATAAAACATAATATTTTAAAAATAATTTTCAATTTGTATCTATATTTTGCTTTAAACGTGTTCCTTTGCAGATATATATATACACATACAAATACATTCATGCACACACTTGCAAACACATAAAGCATTTCAGAAAAGATTTAAAAAATCTATTCATAATAATAATTTCCGAGAAAGGGAATGTTGTAGGTATATAATGGGAAGAGACTTAATTTTTATTTTATCATCTTTTGTGTTAGAATTTATTTTACTAGAGCTTCTGATAGCATTTTTTAAAAAATAATATACAAAAAGATTTCCTTTTCCCATACAGGGCTATTTATTATGATTTTGGGGGGGTGTTAATAATTTATTTATTTATTTTTTAATCAATACTTTTTGTTATGATATTGTGGGGTACAGTTAAGGATTAGGTATATAAACATGCTTCATTCAGGCACCCTTGTTGATAAGAGGTGTCTCCTCATTCCTAGACAGATATTTACTACCATAAATCACATCTCCCTTCCCCTCCCCCCCATAGTTTCCCACCACTGTCAGTTATTTTCTTATATTATTACACTGGATGTTCAAGGTCCACTATATGAATGAGAACATGTGATACTCAGATCTTTGTTTCTGTGAGAGGTCACTCAGTATTATAGATTCTAGTTCCTTCCAGGTTGCTGCAAAATTCATGATTTTGTTCTTTTTTATGACTGTGTAGTATTCCATCATGTATATGTGTCACATTTTTTTAATCTAGTCCTCTTTTGATGGACAGCATGGTTGGTTCTAGGTTCTTGCTATTGTGAACAAGGCTGCGATAAACATACATGTGCAGGTATCTTTTCTATAGAGTGATGTGAGTTCTTCAGGGTATATTCCGAGTAGGAGGATTGCGGCATCATATGGGAGGTCAATATTTCGAGCTTTTAGGAATCACCATACTGTTTTCCACAGAGGTTGTACTAGTTTGCACTCCCACCAACAGTGTAGAAGTGTTCCCCTTTCACCACACCCTCTCCAGCAACTGTTATTTTTTGAGTTATAGATAATTGCCATTCTGACTGGAGTTAGGTGGTATCTCAGTGTGGTTTTGATTTGTATCTCCCTGATGATGAATGAGGTTGAACATTTTTTCATGTATCTGTTGGCTGTTCAGATGTCTTCCTTTGAGAAGTGTCTGTTCATATCTTTTGCCCATTTTACAATGGGGCTGTTTGTTTTTTTCTTTTCAGCATGTTTGAGTTCCTTGTAGATCCAAGATGTAAGCCTTTGAGACCTGGAGTTAGCACATACTTTTTCCCAGTCTGTAGGCTGTCTCCCTACTCTCTTGATGGTTTCTTTGGCTTTTAAGAAGCTTGTCAGTTTAATGAGGTCCCACTTGTCTATCTTATCTCTTATGGCCTATGGGTTTCGGGTTTTGTTCAGGAATTGGATGCCAGTTCCAATTTCCATGAGTGTATGTCCTTCATTTTCTAAGGCTTTTTATGATTGGAGGTTTTACATTTAGGTCTCTGATCCATTTAGAGTTAATTTTTGTGTATGGGGATAGATAGGGGTCCTGTTTCAATCTTCTGCATGTGGTCAGCCAGTTTTCCCAGCACCATTTACTGAATAGGTTCTCCTCTCCCCAGTGGTAGGTAATGGAGGCTTTGTCGACAATGAGTTGGCTAAGAAATTGAGGTTTTGCTTTTGGAATCTCAATTCTATCCATTGGTCTATATGCCTGTTCCTGTACCAATACCAAGCTGTTTTGATTATTGTAGCTTTATAGTAAAGTTTGAAGTCTGGTAATGTGATACCACCTGCTTTGTTGTTTTTGCTGAGGATTGTTCTGGATATTCTTGATTATTTGTGTTTCCATATGAATTCCTGTGTTGTATTTCTAGATCTGAGAAGAATGTTGCTGGTAATTTGATGGGTATTGCATTAAATCTGTAGATTGCCTTAGGTAAGATGGATATCTTCACAATGTTGATTCTTCCAATCCATGAGCATGGGATATTTTTGCACTTGTTTGTGTCATCTTTGATTTCTTTGAGCAGTGTTTTGTAGTTTTCATTGTAAAGGTCTTTCACATTTCTGGTTAGGAAGATGCCAAGGTATTTTTGTTGTTGTTGTGGCTATTGTGAATGGAATTGTGCTTTTCATTTGGGTTTCTGTTTGTTTATTATTGGTGTAAAGAAATGCGATTTTCTTTTACACATTTATTTTATATCCTGAGAATTTGACAAAGTCTTTTATCAGTGCAAGGAGCTTTTTGACAGATTCTCTTGGGTTTTCAAGGTACACGATCATGTCATCTGCAAAGAGATAGCTTGACTTCCTCTTTTCCTAATTGAGTACCCCTGATTGCCTTTTCCTCTCTGATTGCTCTAGCCAGGACTTCCAGTGCTATATTGAACAGGAGGGGTGATAGTGGGCATCTTTGTCTTGTTCCAGTTTTCAGGGGAAATGCTTTCAGTTTTTGTCCATTTAGGAGTATGCTGGCTGTTGGTTTCTTGTAGATGGCTTTTACTATTTTGAGGTATGTTCCCCGTATGCCTAGGTGTTCAAGATTTTTTATCAAGAAGTGGTGCCAGATTTTATCAAAAGCTTTTTCTGTATCTAATGATATAATAATGTGGCTTTTGTTTTGACATCTGTTGATGTATTTAATTACATTTTTGGTTTTACGAATGTTGAACCAGTCTTGCATTCCAGGGATGAAGCCTACTTGGTCATGATGGATGATTTTTGAGATGTGTTGTTGAATCGATTTGCTAGAATCTTGTTGAGAATTTTAGCACCTATGTTCATCAAAGATGTTGGCCTGTAGTTCTCTTTTTTTGTTGGGTCTTTACCTGGCTTGGGTATCAATGTGATGTTAGCTTCGTAAAATGATTTGGGGAGTGTTCTGTCTTTCTCAGTCACCTGAAATACCTTCAGTAGGATTGGTATCAGCTCCTCCTTAAATATCTTGTAGAATTCTGCTGGAAAGCCATCTGCTCCAGGGCTTTTTTTTTTTTTTGTAGGTAGTTTTCTTATTAAGTAGTCAATTTCCTTGATTGTTATTGGTCTATTTGAGTCTCAATTTCTTCTTGTTTCAACCTAGGCAGGTTGTGTGATGACAGAAAGTCCTCCATTTCCTTCAGGTTTTCAAGTTTGTTTCCATACAAGTGTACATAGTAGTCTTTAATGATCTTTTGTATTTCTTCAGGATCAGATATGACTTCATTTTTTGTGTTTCTGATTGTGTTTATTTGGGCTTTTTCTCTCTTTTTCTTGGTCAGTCTAGCTAGGGGCCATGAATCTTGTTTATTCTTTCGAAGAACCAGTTTTTTGTTTCATTGATTTTTTGTATTATCTTTTTGTCTTCTATGTCCTGGATTTGGGGTCTTATTTTGGTGATCTGGATTCTTCTGCTGAAATTAGGGTCTCTGTGGTCTTGCTTTTCCAGCTTTTTTAGGTGGCTTCTTAGGTTGTTAATTTGTGATCCTTCCAGTTTCTTCATGTGCGTTTGTAGAGATATAAATTCCTCTCTTACTACAGCTATCATGGCATCCCAGAGATGTTGGTAAGATGTTTTTTCACTTTCATTTGTTTCCAGGTATCTTTTAATCTCTGTTTTTATTTCATCATTGACTCAGGAATTGCTTAGCATCATACTGTTTAGTGTCCATGTCTTTGTGGGTTTTGGGGGGACCTTGTTGATGTTAATGATTATTTTTATTCCACTGTGGTCCGATAAGGTGCATGGTAAAATTTCAGTCTTTTTAAATTTGCTTATGCTTGATTTATGGCCAAGTATGTGGTTGATCTACTCATGCGGTGATGAGTAGAATGTGTATTCTGTGGTGTTTGGATGGAGGGTTCTGTAGGTATCAGAGGTTTCAGATCTCATTGCTGATCTCATTGAGGTTTCAGATCTCATTGCTGTTTTTTGTCCTGATGATCTGTCTAAGGTTGTGAGTGGGGTATTGAAGTCCCCAGCTATGATAGTATTGGAGTCGATATCTTTTTTACATTACCTAGCAGTTGCTTTATGAAAGCTGGTGCTCCTCTGTTCGGTGCATATATGTTTAGGATGGATATTCCTTGTTGGTGGATTGAAACTGTTATCCTTATGTAGTGGCCTTCTGTATCTTTTTAAATTTTTGATAACTTAAAGGGTATTTTTTTCTGAGATTAAGATCGCGACTCCTCCTTTCTTTTGTGTTCCATTCACCTGAAAATTTGTTTCTCATCCTCTTACTTTGAGTCTGTGAGTGTCCTTTCTAGTGAGGTGAGTCTCTTGAAGGCAACAGATTGCTGCCTGGTGATATTTTATCTATTTTGCCATTCTATGTCTTTTCAGTGGTGCATTTAGTCAGGTCACATTCAAACTAATTATTGAAATGTGAGAGTTGATCCCTATCATAATGTTCTTACAGCATTGTTGTTCTTCCAGTCTGTGTGTTGTCTTTCTTTTGGTTTTAGAGTTGGATCATGTGTGTTTTTAATCTTTTGCCTGTACTCTTGTGAAGAACGTTGTTGTTCTTTTTTCCTTTTCTTCTGTTTTCAATACTTTCTTAAGTGTTTCTTGTAAAGGTGGTCTTGTGGCAACATCACTTCTTAGGGATTGAATATCTGGGAAAGATTTAAATTCTCCCTCACTGATGAAGCTTAGCTTAGCTGGGTAGGTTATTCTCGATTGAAATTGTTTACCTTTTAGAACTTTGAAGATAGGGCTCCAAACTCTCCTAGCCTGCAGGGTTTCTGTAGATAAATCTGCTGCTATTCTAATTGGTCTTCCCTGGTAGGTAGTCTGACCTTTTTCTCTTGCAGCCTTTAGGATTTTTTCTTTTATACCTACTTTGTTTAGGTGAATTATTATGTCTGGGTG
>NW_007247205.1:26779-32153 GCF_000164805.1 Carlito syrichta
TTGCAGGGGTTCTCTGAATCTCTTGTGTTTGAATTTGTTCATCCTTGATGAGATGAGGGAGGTTTTCTTGAATGATTTCATGAAATGTTTGTTCCAGTGTGACCTCTGTTGCTCTCTCTGCCTCAGGAAAGCCAATTACTCATGTTCGGTCTCTTGAAGTGATCATTCATCTCTTGAAGGTTTTGTTCTGTCTTTTTACGCTTCTCTTCTAGGCTTTTGACAGTTTGAGTTAGTTCTGTGTTTTGGTCTTTGAGCTCTGAGATTCTTTCTTCTGCTTGGCTAATTCTGCTTTCCATGCATATTAGTTTGTTATTTATTTCCATTGCAGTATTCTTTACTGCTATTATTTCTGACATCAGCTCCTTCCTATTTTCCTCTTGTCTCTCCTCAATTTTTTTAATTCTCTCATTAAAGTCTTGATGTCTGGGTTTATTGCATATGACCAGTCATTCTGGGGTCTCTTCATTTTTTGTGTTCCAGAATCTGTTTTCTCAGTGTCTGATCTCCCAAAGGTCAGTATGAGACCTATATTCTTCTTTTGGTTTTTCTTCATTTGTGTGGTTTTTTTCCCCCTCCTTACTTTTTCCTTCCCTTCACATCACTGTCTTCTTTAATTCTGTTATTCAGTGGTAGAGGGATTGCTTTTACTTCTGTTTGTTCAATCTCCTATTCTTTATGTATCCCATCTTACTTTGTTCAATTCTGGAGTTGCACTGTAGGTTGGGGGTGGTCCTTTTTGCAGTTTTGAGATTTACTTGAGGGGGGAGCTGTGATTCAAAATCTATCTGCAGGTCCTAGTATTCACCGACAGGTGTATGGATAATCTGAAACCCACTTCCCACTGCCTTGGAATCTGTCCATGCAGTGGGGCTATAGGTTTACTCCCTGAAATAAAATGTGTTTAGCAGGGGGAAGAGAATGGAGCAGACAGTGGGGGAAAGAGGAGGGTGGAGAGAGAGAGGCATAAGGGGGGAAACAGATGAGTGTACCAACAAATGGGGAGAGAGACCTAAACTGAAACAGATAAAAACAATAAACCACAGCTACGGACTAACCATCTCCCATACAAAAAAATAAAACATATAATTATGCTAACATACAAGCTAACCAACTACCTTATTAGTGTGCTGTTCCTCTATACAAAGATATAGTTTACGGAGAGGAGAAAAGAGAAGAAAAGGAAGAGGAAAAGAAAAAAGAAAAAAAAAGAAAAAGGAAGAAAACAGTAGGAATAGAATTAAGTCATTAAACTAGCAGAACCAATCGAGCACACTCTGAGACTTTTCATTTTAGTCCAATGTCCTTTCAGCTCTGATTTCTAGCTGTCTTTTCAAGCTGGTAAATTAGTTGATAGTTAGGGTCAGTTACCTCTGGCCTGCTGTGAACGACAGTTCAGATCACCCTCCATTCACCATTCTAATCTGGCCTAGGTCTATTTTTCAAGCTTGTTTCTCCTGTTTTGGTGTTGTTACCTTGAATCGCCAGAAGGTGGTGCTATCTCAGCTGCTCGCCCCAGAGGGGGTGGAGCCGGACAAGAGTCAGGCAGAGGCCGAAGATGGGAACCTGCCTCAGAGCACATGGGAGGAGTCCCACAGTAGGCAGGATGTAATGGTGGCAGCAGAAGTGGCAGCGATCCCAGCAGATCTTGCCTGCAGGGGCTTCAAGGACTGAAGTCGTGGATCACCTCAGGCACAGTGGTGGCCCGATGCACTAAGGCTGCAACAGAGCCTGCGGTGGAACCATCAGCTGCTGTGTCTGTAGCTGCAGTGGCTGTCCAGACCGCTGCGATGTCCCAGCGGTGGTGACGTCCCAGCTCCATGTGAAGAGCAGGCTTCTGAGTTGGGGTCTGCAGCCCCTGGGGAGAAAGCCAGAGATCCTATTTATTTTAAAACATCATACATATTTTCTGTTTCAGTAATTATTTTTTCTTTTGCTATAGGAGACACAATCAGGAGCAGAAGACATGTGTTGAATTATGCATGAACATTAAGGGAGATTTTTGATTTTGGCATTTACAGCATTTTGTTCTGAAGTAGGGCACCTTATTCATTAATGATCTGCCAGAGTAAGATTAACACCAGTGCACCTTGCCAAAAGGAGTACTCTCTGCTCTAGATTACCTTAAAGTATATAGTTTTCCAAACCAGAATGCTATATTGTGAACCCAATGCCATTTTTATCTCTGACATCAGTGACTCAAAGTATGTTGTATGCAAATGCAAGGAACATGCCAAAAGGTTATACTGGGCTGGGCGTGGTGGCTCACACCTATAATCCTAGCACTTTGGGAGACTGAGGAGAGAAGGACTGCCCAAATCCAGGGTTTTGAGACCAGCCAAAGCAACAAGAGGCATCGTCTCTACAATAAATCAAAAAATTAGCCAGGCATGGTGGTGCACAGCTGTAGTCCCAACTATTTGGAAGGCTGAGGGAGAAGAATTGCATGAGTCCAGCATATCGAGGCTGCTGTAGCTGTGATTGTACCACAGCACTCCAGTCTAGGCGATAGTGAGATGTCAACTTTAGGGGGAAAAAAGGTTATAATGAAAGTCTGTGGTTCAAAGTATCAGGAGAGCCCAGAATGAAGAAGGCAGTTTTATTCAGAGGAGAAAGAAAATGAAAAGTAGCAGTCTTTTCTGGTGCAATTTCCAGGAACGTTGTGAAAGAGCCTTCTTTTCATAAAGTATTAACACAATTGACTATGTATATTTAAAAAAGCACACCTTCTAACCTTTTATTTTTAACATTTATATCAACTGCTATCTAATTTTAAACTTGTCATGCAAGCTTTCTTCAAAGATAGTTATTTTAAATTGTTGGAGTTAGCACTAATATTTGGAGAAATTTTCACTTTTACCTCTCTCCTATAAAAAGTGACTTAAAATATATAAATTGCCATTTATAGCTTAAATATTTTGCACAAATTGTGTGATATTAATTGCTTTATTTCTCAGAGAACACTCAAGCCACGTGTGCTCATGGAAAACTTAATGCAATTATTTCAGTAATTTTATAATTATGCTAGTGCTAGAAGAAGATATTTTCTTCTCATTGCACAGAAGATTTAATGACCTAATCCATATTTTCTATACTTGGAAGAAGATAAAACTTACTTTGAAACAAACTATTTTATTTTTAAATTTTATTATTAGTCTACTTAATAATTATACATATGTTTCACTATATACAATATATAACAATCAGATCAGGGTAATTAACATATCCACCATCTCAAACATTTGTCATTTCTTTCTGTTGGGGATATTCAACATCTTCTTTCTAGCTGTTTGAAACTATGTAATGTATTATTGTTAAATATAGTCATCCTACAATATTACAAAATGCTAGAACTTATTCCTCCTATCTAGCTGAAATGTCATACCCTTTAAGGAATATCTCCTACTCCCCCTTCCCCCCTACTTCTCTCAGCCTCTAGTATACCACATTCTATTTTTTACTTCTATTACATCAATTGATTTTAGCTTCCATGTATGAATGGGAATATGTAGTGTTGAACTTTCTGTTCCTGACTTATTTAACTTAATGTTCTCCAAATTCATCCATATTGCCACAAATGACAGAATTTCATCCTTGATTATAGCAGAATGGTGCTCCATTTTGTATATATATCACATTTCGTTATTCTTTTATCTGTTATTGGACATCTATGTTATTCCATATCTTGTCTATTGCGATAGTGCTGCAATAAACATGGAGGTTCAGATTTCTCTTTAATATACTGATTTTCTTTTATTCAGCTAAATGGTCACTAGTAGGATTGCTGAATCTTATGGTAGCTCTCTCTGAAGTTTTTTGAGGAACCTCTATACTATTCTCCATAGTAGCTGTACTAGTTTACATCCTAACTAACAGTGTATAAGCATTGCATTTTCCTCTGTATCTATGCCACCATTTGTTATTTTTGCCTTTATTATAATAGTCATCTTAAGTGAGGTGAAATAATACCTCATTGAGATTTTTATTTTTATTATTCTAATAATATTTTACATCCTCTGAAAAGTTTGGCTATGAATAGCTCACATCTAACAAAATTACTTGAAATACAATTTATAAACCATTATTTAAGCAACATATTTTTCTAGCTTCATAATAGTAGAATAATTATTGATGGTGTAAAGTGAAAAAGTGTGCATCTTTTCACTTTCAGGTAATTGTTTTAATTTTTTTAAAAGGAATCAGAGTAAGGCCTGTTGCTGTGTTCCTTTTAGTTTAATAGAAGATTTTTAAAACAAAGTAATATAGTTACAGTTTTAAAACTTAAATTAATGTAAATGAAATGGCAACATGATCTTTTCTTTCATTAATAATCAAGTGCACAATATTCCAGGATACAGACATTTCAAACTATGTGTCCTAAATCATAATCACTTGGATACAGGGAAGATGAGGTAAAAAATATTAGAACCTTAGACTCCTTTAATTCAATGTATCCCCTCCTGCCTTTTTTCTTATCTTTTATTTCTTTATATGCTCTTTATTTCACAAGGTATTACATGCAAGCTACTTTTCTAGGATTTTTAAAAAATATTTATTTCACTTTTATTTTTAAGGATATTCCAACTTTATAATATTCTAGGCTGATGGTTATTTGCCTTAAGCACTTTTCAGATGTAATTCCATTGTCATTTGGTCTCCTATGTTACTGTTAGGAAATCAGTTAAATTTCTAATTGTTTCTCGTTAAAAAATAAAAATTTTCTTTGGCTGTTTTTAACATTATTTGCATATGTTTTTCAGAAATCTTACCATGACATACCTTACTTTAGTTTCATTTTTATGTACTATGCTTGTGGTTGTTTAATAGTGCTATTTGAATCTGTAACTTGATATCTTTTATCAAGATATCAAATGTTCCCAAAATGTTTCCTCAATTATCTATTCAAATACTATATCTACTTTCCTTCTGACTTTTCTTATTCTTATCTCTTCAAATGTTATGTCTACTTCCATTCTGAGTATCTTTTCTAATTCTGATATGTTGGGAGCCAGCCACGGAGGCCCACTGAGCATTAGGGATCAGGAAGGGCCGTTGACCCCGAGACCACTAGGATGTGTTTGGGAGATATTGACCCCATTTCCTCCCCCTTTCTACTCAGCACTAACAAGATTAAGCTCCTGTGAGCTCAAAACATAAAAACTCTGAGACTGGGACGAACACAAACTAACTTTAGAAGCTCATTGCTCCCATTCTTCTGCAAACTGAAGTTTTGACTTTCACACAACTTATAATTCAAACTCATGTCACATCTAAGAGCCTTAGTATTGTCACAGGCTTCTGGGTCATGATCTTAGATTTATTGAAAGTGTAAATTGTAGAATATAGTTTTAGAAGACAGCCATTTTGTTGAAAGAAT
>NW_007247205.1:32507-58213 GCF_000164805.1 Carlito syrichta
GACTGGAGTCCAGTCTCTTTCTTTCTCTCTCTCTCTCTTTCTTTCTTCTTCCCCCCAATCATCAATGCCGTCTCCACCTTTGGGGTACCCTGAACCCGGCTGGAGCTGATCCCCAGCACTGATACTCTAAATTCAGGTATTTTAGATATATTCCATATGTATCTTAACATTCCTTCTGTACTTCACATCTTTTTGCCTCAGTGCTTTACTTGAATGTATCCTTTTACATTTCAGTTCATTAATTCACTCTTCAACTGTGTCCAAACTTCTGATAAACTCATCCATTGACTTCTAAATATAAATTATATACTTATTTTTACAAATTTTATATTTTGTTTTTCTTCATTGATAAAAGTTTTATATTGTCATGTAAACTAAGTTATTTTAAACTTTGTATTGGTTACCTTCAACATCTTTTTTCTTCAGTGTATTTGTTTTGTGATCTCTTTTTTCTCTTGATTTTCATTCAAATCTTATTAGTTTGCTTAATTATATTTGACTGTATGCTAATATTAAACTGTATAAATATTTTGAAACTCTTGATGATGTTGTCTTCTCCCAAAGAGATTTTATTTTTGCTTTTGACAGGCACTTAGCATAGCATATAGTTGAGGTACCTTGTGCTACATTCTCTGGACCACTTGATTTCAGCTGAGGTGTACAATTACATGTATGATGCAAACATTCACTTTCACTGTGAACATCAACCTTTTAGTGCCTCTTGACCTAAAAACTATGTCCCATGCCATAGAAGCCTGCTCCAAAATTATGCAAAGACACAGTCTTGAATTGCAAAGGAGGTAATGTCTTTTTGGGAGTGTAACAAACACTCAGTCAATAATGGATAAGAGACAGTAAATAAGTACTCCAGCTTTCACAACCTACAGTGGGAGATAATTATGATGTAATTTCTGTGTGGTTCCTCAAAGAATTCCTGTTTGAGACCCAAATGACCTTGTAGTAATCAAATCAATAAAACACCCTGAATTGATTTCCCCATATCCGTTGTTATTTTTCCCTATTCTCTTTTTCTGCTTCCAAAATAATGTTCCAAATAAATTATTTGTATCCAAGTTTTTGAATCAATCTTTGCTTTTTATAACTAAACTAAGACAAGGTGGGTCACCTTAAACCAATCAAAAGCTGAGTAGATTGAAATCAGAGTTTAATCTTTGCAGGGCTAGTCAATTTTCAGTTACACTTTCACCTATATTGAAGGCCTTTGAATGATAAAAATAGCCTGAACTAGTTTCTTATTCTCCTAGCTGCTGAATCTCACTCTCCAAGTCTGAATCAGTAAATGTCTTAGTTCTTCCTCAATGCCTTTAAATAGATGTAATCATCTGTATTTCTATTTCCTTATTAGTAAAGTAGATTTATTTGTTTATTATTGTCTAGTCTTTCTAATCCTACAGAAAGAGTTGGTATGAATTTACTTTTACTTTTAAAAAATCACTCAAAGCTAATAATTATTAATAAATGTGTTCCTCAGTATAACTTCTTGAACCTGAGTTGTATTAAATCTTCAACAGCATTTTTAAAAGATAAAATGTCAATTACTGGTGAAAAATTATAATGCATTATCATAACAATAAATATCACTATACTTTTTTATTATAAAGATGTGGGGTACAATGCAGAGTTAGGTATACAAATGTTGATTATGCAGGTACTCTTTTTGATGAGGTATGTCCCTCCCTCTCCTAGCAGTTTACCTTAACTGTCAATCCCACCACCCTGACAGTTTCCCACTACTGCCAATCCCTTTCTTATAGTATTATAATAATTGTTCAAGGTCCACTTATGAGTGAAAACATATGATACTCTGTGCTTTGTTTCTGTGATAGATGACTGAGTATGATCAACTCTAAATCCATCCAAGTTGCTGCAAAGTCCATATGTTTGTTCTTCTTTATGGTTGCATAATATTTCATTGTGTATATGTACCACATTTTTTTATCCAGTCCAGTTTCAATGGGCAGCATGGTTGGTTCCATGTTTTCACTAGTGTGAATAGAGCTGCAACAAACATATGTGTGCAGGTATCTTTTCTGTAGATTGATTTGAGTTCCTCTGGATATATTTCCAATAGGGGAATTGTTGGGTCAACTGGCAATCAATTCCTATTCAGAACCCTAAATGCCCATACCTTAAGAAGTAAGATAGACAAGTGGGACCTTATCACACTAATGAGGTTCTGCAAAGCAAAAGAAACCATCAAGAGAGCGGGGAGACAGCCACAGAATGGAAAAAAATATTTGCCAACTGTATATCTGACAAAGGCTTAACATCTAAGATCTATGAGGAACTCAAATGCACCAAAAGGAAAAAAAAACAACAGCCTCATTAAAAAGTTGGCAAAAGACGTGAATAGACACTTCTTAAAAGAAGATATACAAGCAACCAACAGACACATGAAAAAGTGCTCAGCCTCACTCATCATCAGAGAAATGCAAATCAAAACCACATTGAGATACCACCTAACACCAGTAAGAATGGTCATCATTAATGAAATAAACACTATACATTTTTAAATAGTTAAAGAAAAACCAAAAATGTTTACATCAATTATGAAATTTCTATTACTTATTATAATACATTTACAAGATTTAAGGCATGAAATGATCATATATTAAGATCTCTGAACAATTGTTTCTTGATGAAAGTTATTGGTGTTACACAAGAAATCTCAACTGTGCAGTATAAGTTAATATCTAGTGCTGACTACAAGCAGAAAATTTCTCTTCCTTCCAAAAGAGGTTTAAATAACTCTTTAATCATCCTTGTCTGCATAAAGCTGACCACTGGGGAGAAAATAATTATGTCAGAAAAGGGAAAATAGTCACCAAGTGCTTGTATAACAAAGATGCTGACATATTGTACAGCCATTTGCGTTAACAAGTATAGCAATTATTATTTTTGCATAGCCTATCGGAGGCACATCACACTTCTACAAAGTCTGTGAACTTGGAGCATTTGCTGCAACAAAAACAGAGAAGTTGATAACTGTAGGAGAATAGCTGCTCCTTGACACCTGGTCACCTTGCATGTATTCATGTAGGCAGAGGCTTCAATCAAAGCTCATATGAGACTTAGCAGAACATCTTATGATATCATACAGTAGGATGGGAATGGGAAGCTTAAGGAGATGAGTAGGTCATCTCCTACTCATCTCCTTATCTCCCCTGGGAGGCTGTCATGAGAAAGTTTCTTACCATGTCTATGTTTTGATAAGTTATGAAGCTTTCTACCCCATTCCCCCTCAGAACATAATGTAAGAAACCATTTAGGTGCAATCTATATTAGATTTGTCAGCAATGGTGTCTGTCACAGATCACATTGCCTCATCTGCCTCCCGTTTCTTTAATATTATCCTTTTCAGTGTGTGAAACAAGAAACCAACACCTTTCACTTAATCTTTTTTTTCCACTGACAGTTAAAGGAACAAACTGTATAAATCAAAAGGTGGCTCCTTATGTCTTTACAAAATAATGCAGGACTTTCTTTGGCCTTGTGTGTCTTGTGTGTTTGCTTGACAGAAACAAAGTCTGTAAGTTGAGGATGCTACATGAGATACAATAGAGTCTATAGAAAGAGCCCAGGAAAACTGAGACCAAAAAAAGAAAAAAGCAACTTTGGCAAGTAGGGTGAAGATCTATTAGTGGTCATGTAATTTATTTTAGTTGATTGCAATCATCACTTTTAAATAATGTAATGAAAACAAAATGGAGGGAAGATTATAATAGAATAGTATAATTATAAAAAACTAAAGTACATAGCATTCAATAAAGCTAGCCTGACATAAAAAGTTGTTTTGTGAAACTTTTCTGTTAACTTATATATATATTCATCTGCATCAATTAATATGTATGTATGGCTATGATGGCACTGTATTTAAGAAAAAAAATAAAACACTGAATCTCAGCAACATACAATATTTTATTTATTTGTTTGTTTGTTTATTATGATCCTTCTGTTGGTTCACCTTCAGAAACCTTGCTATTTTATTTCCTCTGAGTAGTCAAGTTCCACCATATTCTCAGTTTTCCACCGGAGTCATGGACCAACCCTAGCAAGGCAATCTGAGGACTTCACCAAATGATACAATAGGTAGTAGCAACTGTCAGTCTGTAAAAAGGGCAAGAACATAATCAATGCATACTTATGACCTGCACTTTAATGGGAATTTCTCTATGATGGAGAATAATTGTAATCCCCAGATCTTCATCTTGACTGTTGTAGGGTACCCAGGTGTAGGGTAGGCACACACTGAACCAGTCAGTGTAGCACTTGTGCAGCCTCAGGCATCTAAGGGCATCACAGACCTGAACAATAAGACTTTAATTAGCTCACCAGTTGGTAGCTAGGTTAGGATTTGTTTATTCTAGACTACACTTAGCTGAGTTGCAACGAGGCTCTTTGTTTCTACTGATCTCAACTAGACTTATTCACTAGACAAAGGATTGGATGATCTATAGTAAACTTGCCTAGTTTGGTTGTGCTCCACACATGTTATACCCTTCCTAGGACCAGACTAATGTGTTGACCTGGCACGTTCATCTCATGTCAGTGCAGAGGCACCAGAAGATGACCCAATCACACAGATGCTTTTCAAGCCTCTGTTTATATCACATTTGTTAATATCTAGCCAAAGAAAAATGCTTGTTAAAGCCAGAACCAAGGGTTGGAGAGGTACGACCTTTTCAATAGTAGGACACTGCAAGGATACATAGCAAAGAGTGTGAATGTATAATTCTATTACTGGGGAGGGAGTAACGACTTGGAACAATAATGTAGTCTGATACAATCTTCCCTAGTTGAAGTCTATCTAAAGATACGCTTCAGTTGAGTATAATGAAGTCTATTAAAAATCTGTACCCAAATCAAAAAGCATGAGGCTGTATGTACACGGAAACAGAAACATTTTAATTGCCCATGAGTCTGGGAAGGAAATGTAAAATTAACTTTTCATTATAGATCAACTTTTTGTTTTTCTACAGGATCATGCTTTGGACTATCATTTAAGCATGTTGTGTATTTTGGCTATCATACCCACCCACATTAATAAGTAAAATATATCTTCAAAAAAAGGATAAAAGACTTTGAAGAATGTAATTGAATTTACTAGCCCTAGAAAAGCTCATGCGTCAAGAGAAAAGTTTGAGGTTATAAACTGTATATATAGAAGAAAGCGCATAAAAGTTGTAAACTTGGACATACATGAGTCTAAGAAAATAAGCTCAAAGGGTGGATGTGTGCTAGATTCTGGAAAGTTTTACTATATTACCAGAATATAATATGGTCTTTTATAAATAACTAGAGAATACCTTATGCCATAGATTAATGGCCACAATTAGCATAGAATGTCATGAAGCATTAGGTTGATACAACAGAATATGTTGAATATATATTTTTTTAAATCTAAATAAGAAGAAAATGGAGGAAAGAGATTAGTTGGTGAAGGAGTTAAGTTTCAAAGAAAATAATGGATCGATCAAATGACCTAAGATATGTGCAAATCTGTATGACTCGAATATCATTGATGAAGTGTGTTTCATGGATAGTGAGGCAGGACCATTTTTCCCAATACATTGCAATGAACCTTTGATAAAATAGTTACAGTGTTAAGGAAATTTTAATGCTCATGATGAAGGTGCTCAAATTAATTTTTCCTGTTGTCCTAAAGAAGAAGCAAGAATACTTGGCATCAAATCTTAAAGGAAAACATATTATAAAGACAAAAATCAACTTAAATTGCAATGGCCATGGCATAAGCTGATATCTTGTTTTGTTTTGTTTTGTTTTAATGGGATTACAAATATATTCTGCTTATCTGGGTCTGTATCTAACAACTAAAGGGGTTTTTAAAGACATTAATTTGACTGGTTTTTCAACACATTGCTTAGTCTAAGGCTTAAGATGATGTCAATTGATTCATAGGCATTCTCTTAAAAGAATCTTGAAATCCAACAAGAAAAGACCACTAGAATTTTGAATTCAGCCACAGGTGACCCTTGGGCTCCTTTATAAACTCATTCTTGTTCAGAACTCATCAGTAGCAATGACTATAACCCTCTATCTCTGTCCTCACACCATCAAGCCCTATCTTCCATTAACAGATATGTAGCTATAATTTTTAATTAATCTTTTAAAATTGTGATTTTCCTAAATGTATTTGTCTCCGTTATGCATATTGAAAATATTATTTAATTATTTATTTATATTGCATTATGTTATATATCCCTTGTAGTGAAAGAGGATAATGTAATTTGTACCTATTACTATATAATATCATGGAATTTTTCTCCCAAATATATCTACAAATGACTTCATTAAATGTGAAATATTCACTTAATTTGTCTTTTAAATGCTTTATGTTATACAACTCTTAGTAGATTATTATCTATTTATTTGTTTTAATAATATTTGGAAAAATTGGAATTTTGTATATATGAGCTGAGAAACCATTACAATTTTTTCAAATGTAATTAACACTAAGGTCTCTGCTATGTTAAAATTCCTTTCTAAGGCATATTTTTGAGAATGGGCTAAATTGAAGAAATAAGAGATGCTTGTGTGTGTGTGTACTTGACTATTATGGTCACTGTCAAAAAAGTGTGGAAGCTGCTAATGTGACAGTTACTCAAGCATCAGCAAAAGGATATGAGCAACTTATAAACAATGAAGTGTCTAAAATAATCCAATTTGAATTCCATTATTTTGTAATGTATTTTATCCAAGAAATTACATATGCTTTTCCTCAAAAACAGTGAAGAGGTAAGGGAAGATATAATAAACATTTCCTGGGTACTTTTCAAATATTGTATTTAATCCTCACATACACCCTACAATCACTTGGGCAGCTAAAGCATTGAAATTGTCAGCAGGAATCAGGTCTCTTTAGTGATGAAGGGTCTCAAAATGTGAATTTTGGTAGTATCTTCATATGAGATTATAAATTGAATCAGGCCTCTCATATGTCATTTCTTGCTGTTTGCTTATGCTACAGAGAACCCATGTTTATACAGATAGAATTATCCCCAATGTCTTTTGTTTAAAAATAAATATTTAAAATACAAAATAATTTTTGTAATCATATTTTGGGATTTTTTTCATTTTCTAATATTTAGTATCCTCAAAATTATGCTAATCTGACTTCTCTAGCCCTATGACATGTCTTGCCTGAAAGTTGCTATTGTCACTCAATATTACAAGGAAAGAAAGTGAAGTTTAAAGGATTACAGTTACAGTTCATAAGCAAGTATAATTTTTTTAAAAGAGGATTTTCTAATCCTAAAACCCATGTAGTTCTCAACATAAACCACTTCAAAGCAATTTTAGATATACTTAGAGCTTTTGATAACTTTATAAATTTTGTTCATTTGAAAAATACACCTTTTATTATTGTAGCTATATTTTATAGCTTCAAATAATCTATGATAAAGCTGTTGCATTGGAATACTATTTATTGTAGAGCAAAAGAATGATCAACACAGTGATATTCTTTTGCCCACTATAAAAAACACATATTGATAATTTATTTTCAAGCCCAACAATAAGCATAATAGCTATCTTTTATTTTTATCAAAATGCAAAGATGGCAGAAAGATTTAGTTCATCAGAGTAAAGAAGGAGTAAAGACACAGTACTATATTTTATGAAAGTTTAAAACCATATTTCCACTGAAAATTTTGTTATGTCACATGAATCTTTAGTTTTCTTCACTCTCTTAGGCATTAGATGACTGATTCTTTTTTTTTTTTTTTTTGAGTTGATGTCTCACTGTGTCACCCAGGCTGGAGTTCAGTGGCATGCTCATGGCCACCCCAGCATCAACCTGCTGAGCTCTGGCGATTCTTCCACCTCAGCCTTCCAAGTAACCAGAAGTACAGGCACACGCTACCATGTCCGGCTACTTTTTGATTTATTGTAGAGATGAGGTCTTGCAAGTTGCCCAGAATAAATTATTTTTAAAAAACATTTAGGCCAATTATATGAAGTACCTCCAGGAGGTCCCTAATTTGTTCAGAACTGTACAATTGTAGAATAGTCAAAAATTACTCTATTAACCTTGAATAAATGTTTTTGTAAATGTTCTCCTACAAAACAGTAATGATTGAGAGTTATCTATTCATAATGTCTCAAGCATAATCTTCCTTGTGACGAACTCAATCCATCTACTCAATTACCACCAAAAGCAAAAGACCTCGGTTCGGTTTTCCATCTTTTTAATGTTTTAATCTTTCATCAGCTCAATACAGGGCATTTGTAGTATCTATGTAGAGTTCAATTAGTTTAGATATCTCCTATAAGTGGAGTTATACAGTATTTGTCCTTCTGTGACTGACTAATTTCATTTAGCAAAATGTCCTCCAGGTTCATCCATGTTATCACAAATGACAAAATTTATTTCTTTTATAAAGTTGAATAATATTCTTTTGTATGTATATAGTGCATTTTATTTATCCATTCATCTGTAGAAGGATGTTTGAATTATTTCCACATTTTGACTATTGTGAAGATTGCTCCAATGAACACAGGGATGCAGACACCTCTCCAAGATCATGATTTCAATTATTTTGAATCTTGTCACAGTGGTATATAAAACTAAAAATCAATAACGAGAAGAAAATTGGAAAAAATTGCACTTCTGAACAACCAATCAATCAAGAAGTTTAAAGGAAAATGAAAAAAAGATTGAGAAAAATGAAAATTAAAAAGCACGACATACCAAACTTGTGGGATGTAGCAAAAAAAGTACTAAGATGAAGCCTCATAAGTGCCTACATTAAGAAAAAAGGAAACAACACAAATAAAGAACTTTTACCTCGAGGAACTAGAAGAACAAACTAAGCCAAAAGTTAATAAGAAGGAATTAATAGAGATCGAAACAGAAACATAAAATAGAGACCAGAAAAACAATGGAAAATATCAACAAAACTAAGACTTTAGAGATACAATTGACAACCCTTTTTTAAAAAAAAAGAGAGAGAGAGAGAGAGAGAATGTTCAAATAAATAAAATTAGCAATGAAAACAAGAAATTGCAACTGCTACCAGAGAAATTTCAAAAAATCAAAGGGAATACTATAAACACTTATGCATCAACAAAATTGGACAACCTAGGAGAATCAGATAGAGTTTAGAAATATACAGCCCACAAACACTGTATCATGAAGACACAGAAAATATGAACAGACAAATAGCAAGTAAGCAGATCGAATCAGTAATCAAAAACCTCCCATCAAAGAAAAGCCCAGGACCAGATAACTTTAGTAATGAATTCTACCCAACACTTAAAGAAGAATTAATGCCAATCATTCTCAAACATTTACATACATAGCAAGTTTAACTTTAAAGATAACCTCCAATAGAAAATTTAAAAGAAAGGGTTTTTTTTGTTATTTTGGGTTTTTTTTTTACTTTACATTTTTATTTTTATTTTTAAAGATGCGGGGTAAAATTCAGGATTACGTATACAAATATTCATTATGCAGGTACCTTTGTTGATGAGGTGTTCCCTCCCCCCGGCAGATTTCCACTACTATCAATTCCGTCCACTCCCACCCCCACAGTTTCCCACTAACGTCAATTCTTTTCTTATAGTATTACAATAATTATTCAAGGTCCACTTATAAGTGAGAACATGTGATACACAGTTCTTTGTTTCTATGATAGATCACTCAGTACTATAGACTCTAAGTCCATCCAAGTTGCTGTAAAGTTCATAATTTTGTCCTTCTTTATAACTGTGTAATATTCCATCATATATGTACCAAATGTTTTTTATCCAGTCCTCTTTCGATGGGCAACATGATTGGTTCCATGCTTTTGCTGTTGTGAACAATGCTGCAAAAAACATATATGTGCAGGTACCTTTTTCATAGAGAGATTTTTGGTTCCTCCAGGTATATTCCCAGTAGGGGGATTGCAAGGTCATATGGAAGGTAGATTTTTAGATCTTTTAGGAATTGCCAGACTGTTTTTCACAGAGGTTGTATTAATTTACACACCCACCAACAGTGTAGAAGTGTTCCCTTTTCCCCACATCATCTCCAGCCTCTGTTGTTTCTTAAGTTATTAATGATGGTCATTCTGACTGGAATTAGGTGGTATCTTAGTGAGGTTTTAATTTGCATTTCTTTGATGACTAATGAGACTGAGCATTTTTTCATGTATCTGTTGGCTGCTCATACATCTTCTTTTGAGAAGTGTCTATTCATATCTTTTGCCCACTTTGTAATGGGGGCTGTTTTTCTGTTTTTCTTTTTGGCACATTTAAGTTCCTTGTAGATTCTAGATGTCAGACCTTTGTCAGACATACAGTTGGCAAATATTTTTTCCCAGTCTGTAGGCTGTCTTTCTGCTCTTTTGATGGTTTTCTTGGCTTTGCAGAAGCTTGTCAGTTTGATGAGGTCTCTTATGGCATGGGCACTTGGGGTTTTGATCAGGAATTGGTTGCCAGTTCCACTTTTCATAAGGGTGTCTCCTGCATTTTTTAAGTTTCCTATAGTTTGAGGCTTTATGCTTAGCTTTTTGATCCATTTAGAGTTACATTTTGTGTATGGTGATAGGTAGGGGTCTTGTTCTAATCTTCTGCAAGTTGTCAGTCAGTTTTCCCAGCACCATTTACTGAATAGGTTCTCCTCTCCCCAGTGGTTATTGTTGGAGGCTTTGTTGAAGATGAGTTGGTTGAGAAATTGAGGTTTTGCTTCTGGAATCTCTATCCTGTTCCGTTGGTCCATATACCTGTTCTTATACCAACACCAGGCTGTTTTGATTATTGTAGCTTTATAACAAAGTTTAAAGTCTGGGAATGTGATGCCTCCTGCTTTTTTTCCCCTGAGGATTGTTGTTTTGGCTATTTGTGGTCATTTATGTTTCCATTAGAATTCCTGTATTGTCATTTGCAGGTCTGAGAAAAATGTTGCTGGCATCACATTGATACCCAAACCAAGTAAAGATCCAACAAAGAAAGAGATCTACAGGCCAATATCCCTGATGAACACAAATGCTAAAATTCACCACAAGATTCTAGCAAACCAGATCCAACAACACATTCCAAAAATCATCCACCATGACCAAGTAGGCCTCATTCCCAAGATGCAGGGCTGGTTCAACATTCACAAGACCATAAATGTAGTTAGATACATCAAGAGGTTTAAAAGCAAAAACCACATGATTACATCATTAGATGTGAAAAAGTCTTTTGATAAAATCCAGCACCCCTTCTTGATAAAAACCCTAGAACATCTAGGCAGAGATGGGACATACCTCAAAATAGTAAGGCCATCTATGAGAAATTCACAGTCAACATACTGCTAAGCAGACAGAAATTGAAACCATTTCCCCTGAAAACCAGAACAAGACAAGGATGTTCACTCTCACCCCTCTTTTTCAGCATTGTTTTGGAAGTCCTAGCTATAGCAATCTGACAAAAGAAGGAGATCCAAATAGGAAAAGAGGAAGTCAAGTTACCCCTCTTTGCATATGACATGATTCTATACCTCAAAAACCCAAGAGAATCTGTCAAAAACCTCCTAGCACTGATAAAGGACTTTGGCAAAGTCGCAGTGTATAAAATAAATGTGCGAAAGTCAGTCACATTCCTATACACCAACAATAAACAAACAGAAACCCAAATAAAAAACACAATCCCATTTATAGCAGTGACAAAAAAAAAAAAAGAAATACCTTGGCATCTTCCTTAACAGAGAAGTCAAAGACCTTTACAACAAAAACTACAACACACCGCTCAAAGAAATAAAAAAATAACACAAACAAATGGAAATGTTCATGGATTGGAAGAATCAACATTGTTAAGATATATATTCTGCCCTAGGCAATCTACAGATTTAACGCAATACCCATTAAATTAAAAGGAAGTTTTAAAATCATTGTTTCTTTTAGGACCACTCTTGGAGGACAAAAGAAGTAAGTCTTACTACTAGTTCAGAAATCACTTCATCCCCAAACCACATAGAAGCCATTTAGAAATATATATCTGACCCTCCTTATTTGGAAAAAAATACTTCCATTTTATTTCTAAAAATCACTAAAAAAGATATACTCCCTTCATTTAAACAGAAGTAACTATTCTAGTTGTAATATTCCATTAATTCATGTGATTTATGGCAACAAGATGTGCTGTGTTGTTTGACTGATTAAAGCTGTGCAAAATCAGACGAACGGCCCAGGGCTGTACTTGGGTATTGATGCTTGCTAAATTCATTTTAGTCTTTCTTTCAGTGCCACAGGGGGGAAGAAAACCTGTGTGTACACACTTCTTACCAATATAGATTGTCATTTCCTATCTCACTAGAGGTATATAATGAAACAATCTAGATTGGAATTTTATTCTTCTCACTTTAGACAGTGGATGATATTTCTTTTGCTTTCATAAACTTTATAAAAAGAGAACATTCTTTACTGAAGATTTAGTAAGTCAACGAAATGTATCAGATAGTATATCTCACAATATATTGAAGTTATCCATCCCCGAGACAATGAAATCCTTCTGTTAGTCTCAGCACTCTGCACAGTGATGCACATAAGTAGTGCTCAATGAAAGTTACTGAAATTGAAAATGATCCACTACAACTCATTTTATTACATTTTTAAACCAAAATCATGCCATGAGAATTTGGAATCAGTATTTTCAAGTCTGAGTGCAAGCTCTGATATTTACCATTGTCCTATTGTTAGAAAAGTCTCTTAACCCCACTAAGTCTCAGTTTTCTCACAATATAGTTGGGAAAATCAAAACAGATAAAGAATATGAAGGAATTTTATAAAATACAATATCCAAATACTCTTGAAACTAGGTAAAATAGAAATAAAACATTAAAAATTAATCCACTAAGACAATGAAAAAAATTCCAATTAGTGTTACTATATCACTGATATTTACCTGCTATTATATCTTGCATAAATATTACTTCAAATAACAGTAATTTAGTTTAAATAACTGAGTAATATTAGCACCAAAAGAGTGTACTACAATTAAATAACATAGAAATACTCCTAGATTAATCATTCATCTGTTCTTCACAATTAGTTCATTCTTTTGTTTTTTCTTATTGGCAATTCTGTGTTTACTTTTATTTCTTAGGACATTAATGTATAACAAGACAAAAAATTTCTATTCATTAGTGAATATGTACTAAATTATGGTTAAATCATGTTTTGATTATGCATTTTTTAGTCTAATATTGGTCTTATACATTTCACCTATGGGGATAAAAGATGAATCTCAGAGAAGAATGAAAATGTTAGTGCAACAATTTGGGAAGTCCCAAGGTTTGATAGCAATGAGGAAATGAACAATAAACAAGATAGAAGGATAATGGGTAGTACTAATGTAATCTAGGAGCAAGTATAAATAATAGTAGTGAAATACCTATTTTTAAATATGTATTTTTACATCGCATTTTACCTTTGAAGTAATGTTAATATAAGCAATTAATAAAGTTAGAACTAGCCAAGCCCACAGTTTAGAATGGAGGACTACTGTTTTTCCTGAGAACCTTTGTCTCAGTAAATATTGTTTGTAAACAAAACCAGGCATGGAAGCAAATTGTAGTACTTCAAAAATTACAGTCTTTACAAGTTGATCATATCTAAAGGTTAACTTAATGTTTGATGTGCTATCTAGAATTTATCTTTAAATACTGTTTATAAAATATTCCACTTTCACTATATAGCATTGGGAAATAGCACCTATAATTATAATCATCTTTGTATTTATAATGTTTCAATATTTTCCTTAAAAAAAGATGGCTTCAGATTCCATGTAGGTTGTCCCCTGTTCTTAGTCTGCTGCACTCCAAAACCTCTGCATTCACTCAATCACAAAGTCTCATCTGTTCCACTTCCAGTATTTTTCTATTCATCCACTTCAGCCTTCTGCTTCTAATTTTTTTGCACACTCTAACCCAATACATCAGAGTTAAATAATCCTTCAACTACTTACATCTGAGTGTCTTATTCTGTCTAAAGTCTCCTAGCAGTAGCCACTGACAGAGTCCTGACATTTTTTATAGCTGTATGCCTACAATTCCCCTTTTCTGTATGCTGTATTCTCCTTTTCTCCTTTCATTTCTTCTCACATACTCTAAAGTCCCACCACCCAGCAACACATACATACTATGCTTCAGTAATTCTTAATGCTCTCTAAAGCCCCTGAGATTCAACACATACTTTCTTCATTGTCTAAAATGCTCTTCCTCTATTTTGTCTAGCTAAGTTTTTCATCAACCAGGTCTCAGCTTAACTGCCGCATTCTCCAGGAATACTGGAAACTAGAATGAATTTCCTGTCTGAGAGTTCTCATCTCACCCCACTTAGTCCTATTTATCCCTTATCCTCAGTATAGCAAAGAGAAAGTAAAACAGGCAGTTAACAAATAGACATACACAAAATAATTAACGAAATAAATATTTTAGCCAATATTAAGTGACATGTAAAACTAGACAAAATGTGATTCTCAATAGATTTTAAACTAGAAAATGTATGGATCACTTCCTAAACTCACTCCTCTACAGGATAACCTAATGATAAAACGAAAAGATATATATTGAAAAATGACTAAGATCAAACAGGAGGCTTTCTTTTACAGGAGAAATGAATCACAACAATTGTCAAATATGCAAAGAACTGTTTATGATGCTGAGTTAATACCATCAGTGTGTTGACAAAATTTTAGTGTCAAATAGACATGAAGGAAATAAATGTACATGGCTGAACGGGAAACTAAACATATGGCATGCAAGTTAGCATTAATCTGAATAAAGAGATAATATGTTGGAAAAAGTTTGCACCTTGAAGCCAAGCAAATCTAGAATCAAATTCCAATTTTACCAGTTATGGGCTGCGTTACTTTGGAGGAGAAAAGTTCTTTGAGTGTCTATTAGCTCATGAGTAAAATGGGAATTATATTATAGTAACACATTTTCCTATGGAATATTTGAGAAATAAATGCTTTGTCTTTTTAAGCACATAATACAAAATCTGGCAAAAAGTGAACATTTATTTGACGGTAGTTAATATTGACTTGCTCTCCTCTGTAGTGATTGTATGATAGAATACTATGGGGTTGTGGAATGGTCAAGATCACTATGAATTATGGACATGAGAAGAAGAACTCATGTAAGAAGTAATATTTTATCTGGACTTTGAAGGTCAGTTAAAGTTGGGAAAGTGATAGAGGTGGGATTGGCAGGCTGGATATAACCTGTTCACACTATTATGGAGCATTTGTTACAGACTACCTTGTGACATTGCTATAAGTGTGTAACAAATTTCCTCTACTACATTACAAATTTTTTGAAGAAAAAAAAGAAGCACATTTTGACCAATTCTTCTAATCACTTAATGACCAGCACATAGTAGGCCCACAATATTTCTTGGTGTTAGATTTAAATAGCTGTGTGGGTGACTCAAAAGAAAAGAGTCTAACTGATAACTGAAGTTAAATAGTTTGGATACGATTCTTTTGTGAAGGATCTTCAAAACCAGGTAAAATACTCCATTTTTATCAAAAGTATTAATACAATCTCTCAGCAACTGGTCAGTTAAACAGTAAAAATATCAAATTTTTCCAAATTAATATATAAATGTAATAAAATTCTAAAGAAAGCCCAACAGGATTTTCTTATGGAATAGGATAAAAAAATTAAAGATCACATAGAAGAAAAGATATGTCAGGATTGACTGCAATGTTATAAAAATTATGCTGAAAGGAACTTGTATACAATTAGATATTAAAATTCCATAAAGTAAATACAATCAAAACTATTTTATAGAAAAATATAGATAGATGTAATAGTCTAAAAAGCACAGATACAATTTAAAAGTAGACTATTTTAGCCCCATTAAGGAAGACTCTGAAGGTCAGGGACTAAAGGAAATTCTATCAGAAGGCAGAATATTAGCCATATATCTGATTATGCATTCTGCCTAAAAAGATAGTTGGTCTGAGGTAAGGAGCTACACCATCTATTGGGGTGCAGTTAGTGATCAGGGACTTGGAAAAAAATAAGACCAGAGCTGTGATTAAGAATGTTAGAGAAGGAATAGTTTAAAAACCATATGCTTCCACAGTGTAATATATCTTTAATAATCTAATGAACATGCTCCCCCATTCTGGATATAGATTAGACTTCTTCCTAGCAAACCTAACCCCTGCTCAATTGGCTCATAATCAAGGTAGGTGTCTATGGTGGCATGGACAGAGAATATGCATGGGCATATTGCCATAGAATTGCAATAATCAGTCTACAACCTCTGTTACTCTTTTTTTTCAGAGATGGTGACTAACTTCAGTTCCCCAGCAAGTTATCATGCTTCAGTGAAATCAGCCAGCTAGATGATGAACAAATGACTACAGTGAATAAGTTTCATCATGAAGTGGCAATAACTGTCTCATGAAAATAGATGTTCATTCTGATTTTGAATTTGCTTTTCTTGCTTATTGTGCCTCTGTCAGAACCACCATTTTTGGATTTACTAAAAGCATAATGCATCAATATTTTTTGCCCATACAATGTTACTGTTATTAAACAAATGACAAAAGAAATATGCAAAGGGTTGATGACTGTGAGATTTATTGGTTTTAGCAATCAAAACAGTAGAAAGTAGTGAAAATTCAGTAATGACCCCCAGTTAGAAGACAATATGTAGAGACTATTATTCTTACCAACTCTTAGTGACTATTCACTCTACCCTTCTAACAGAATTACATTCTGAACAGAGACTCCTTAGAAAGATTTATTCAAGTCTATCTCAAACACCAGATCTATATTCCTCAGTGTATTTCTAATCTTAAGAGTAAAAGAATTGGACCAGGTGCAGTGGCTCAAGTCTGTAATCCCAGCACATTAGAAGGCCAAAGAGAGAGGATTCCCTTAGCCCAGGGGTTCGAGACCATTCTGGACAACTTGGCAAGCCTTCATCTCTACAGTAAATCAAAATAAGCCGGACATGGTAGCACGTGCCTATAGTTCCAGCTACTTGGAAGACTGAAGGATCGTTTGAACCCAGCAGGTCGAGGTTGTGGTGACCGTGAGCATGCCACTGCACTCCAGTCTGGGAGTGAAAGTGAGACTACAACTCAAAAAAAAGAATAACAGAATTTTAAAAAAATAGCATTTATTGAGTGTCTAATCTGTGCGAGGCATAGTGTTAGATTTATTTTACAGGTGAGGAAATAGGCTCATGGTAGTTAACAGATAATAGATAAACAGAGATAATATATGCCTGAATGTAGCTTGGAACTCACCGTGTCTTTTATTTCAAAATCCATGATTTTCTCATGTTCAGTGTTGAAATAAGATTAAATGATCCACTTACTGAAGAGATTTCTAAAACATTTAAAGTATACTGAAGTGTAATAATTTGCTTCTACTTAAAAGAATGTGTAGGGTTTCTTATAGTGGGAAAATTGCACTATAGCAAGATATTAAAAATAAACATTCTTAATTCATGCATTTCTTGTTTATTCCTTTGTCTGGTTATTCTCTACATGTTTTCTCTAAATGCAAGTGTCATGAGAGCAAAAACTGTATCTTTCTTGGTCACTCTTATACCCCCAGTTCCTCAAACAGTGCGTGGCACTTGGCAAATATTCCATAAATATATCTATAATATGGATGAATGAATGAATGAACAAACGAATGAACAAATGAAATATAACCCTAGTAATGTCTAGTCAATTACCTCCCACTTTGTTGTAGATTCCCATCCCTCTACAAATTGAGGTTCAAAGAATAACTATCTCAGAAGTTCTCTGGTGCTTCACAGACCAATCTCATCTATCAGATATTAGATACAATTGAAGAACTCAATGGTTTGAGTAATATCAGTATCTGCATGTTTAGGGAAATGAATCTGGAAGCCATAGAAAACACTGAATATTAGAAGATTGTGATCTTAGTACTGATTATCCCTAATAAGCTATGAGATCTTGAGCAGGTAACTCAATAAGCTAGATTTTGTATCACCTCATCTGCAAAGTATGTAGATTTAGGACTACAGACCACTTCTGTAAACTAAACTTCAGTAACTCAAGAATTCTATTGTTGACTGTTTTTTCTTTTTCAAAAGAGTGAAATATTTTTATTTAACCTATTATTTAACATATAAGCACTTTATAGAATAAGACATTTATTTGTATCTTAGTTTTTGTTTATGGGATACAGCAATAAAGATGTTTAATGCATAAATATAAAATATAGAAGCAGAAAATAAAATAATTTAAAACATGCCATAACTTGAATTGCATTGTCTGAGAAACTTTCCTTTTTTTTCTGATTATATATTTTTGGTGAATACTTTATAATTTCCCTCCTAAATATTGTTCCATAGCAAAACTGCTCAAGATAATCAAATTTATCTTAAAGATGAATTAAGTATCATTGATTGAACAGTGAAGAATTAAGGTCTTGTCTATATACTTTAGGGAATTGGATGGTGTGTTCATTTCTATACACAAAGCACTTAATTACTATTATTAAATTGTTAAACTGGTAACATTTAAAGGCCCCTGGTATTCAATTTTCTTAAACTAATTGAAAACACATAGGAGATATTTTGTTTTCACCAACTTTATGAAAATCCCTGATTAACATGCCAGATGCCACAGCTCTTCAAGCCTGATGAAGGCTGCCTGCAGTCTCCCTGAACTCCTTTCAGCAGTTACTGCCAAAGAAATAAAGCAGATTGTGCTAGAATGCATAATCAAATGATTTCACTCTTATTGAAAAACTATTGCTATGAGAAAAATCAACTGCCTAGATTTTTTTTTTTTAGTTGCAATAATAAAATATCTACGTAATGACACATTGTATATGCAGTCCAGTGGTATGATATTCCTTGACATTCTAGTTCCGAAGCCTCTATCTAAATTCCTTCTCAAGCATTTTATTGTCATGGGAAAGAAAGCTCTACAGCAGCCAGGCTAAAGGGAGAGATGCTTTGATTGGTGCAGGTGGTGTTTGTGGATATTATTAAATAAAAATAAATCACAAAAAAATTAAATTGCTTGAGCCACTATATTTTTAAATTTCATTTTTACATCCTTTTAGGTTACATATTTAGTAACTAAGGTTATCATTAACAATCGTGAGCATAAATCAACCAAGAAGACAGCATGTTTTTACCCAAGCACAGACAGCTAGAGTAATTTATTACACTGTGCCATTTGGACTAAAATGGCCAACCGTAGAATGCACTGTTAATTCCCTTTCAGTATCAACTATTCCTTCATTCTTTGCCAACAGAACCAAAATTTTAATTAGGGAAACAATGTAACATCCCAGTGATGGATCATGATAATCAATTCTGATCATAGAATTGTCCCAACCTCCTGTGAAGCTGGAACGTCTATGGGATCTGGTTCTGGCAAAAAAACAAAAAGAAGTCTATTGAAAGGGTTTCTGGGAAAGCTTTTCCTTCCTTGATAAAAAAGAGATATGTATACCTGGGGACATATTTCTCTTCAGTCTTCAGTCATTATTCTGCATCTTTTTTAAAAAATTTGAGATAGAAAAAGCAAGAGACTTCCCAAAGAACTATAAAAGCACTGATCCTTACAATTTAGTAGAACCAATTTCAGATACTGTCTACTCTTATCATGTAAAATAATAATAATAATAATAATAATAAACTCTAGTGATTTTCCACTGCTATTTGGGTTGTCTACTAATTGCAGCCAAATGATCGCCTAATTACTATTCCAATTTTTCAGAGTTAAATTCCACTCTAGTTATTCTTGTTAACAAACCATCATATCTTGTCTGGATCAGTCATCAGACCAGTTTTATTGCCTCCAATTTAACTTATTTGCCATCAGATGATCTTTCTTTAATTCAAAACTCATCAATTCATATTCTCTTTAAATTATTTCAATGACTCTCAATCCTGTTATGATAAAGTAACCAAGATAATCACCATATTGAGTGCCTCTCTAGCTTCTTTAATTCATTTATTAACTTAAAGTTAATTTATTCATTATAACTTTATTAAGGTTATAGTAAATATGGAGCAATCCTAATTCGATATATCTAATGCAATTTTCTTCTCATCACAATTTCCTATTCTTTAAATTGCCACAAGTCTCAACCTTGCTCTTGATCCCATGTTAGAAACCTTAACTAGTCAACTGATCAGGTTCTAGTTAACTAATGTGTAGACAATATTAAAAAGTAAGTTTCTTATCTTCCATAACTCAAAATGATTTTTAAAAGATTTAGAGTTTTTCTCAGCATTTCTAATACATATAAAGACACTGAAATTCAATCGGTGGTTCACTAAAATTACACAAGTGAGAATTGAGAGCCAGTCTCCAAACCTCCATTCTTATGTTTTTTACTTGATTCTCCATTTCTCTATGAGAAAATAGAATTATTTATTTAACTCACTTAACTGTAAATATAAGTTACCAAACTTAGTAAATTAGATGCCTTTTAGGCTGATAGTAAAACAGTAGAACAAAAGCATAAACATAGTCAGTTAAAAGGAACTACAGCAATTCTACTTTGATATCAATTGAAGGAAAATAATTTTGACATTAATTGATGCAAACCACCCACAAAAATACATAGTGGTCCTGTCTCAGCTAACATTAAGCAGTAACAAAATAATATACAATATATGCATCTAAAACAAATTTGCATATAAGATAAAATCAAGTAACGAAAATGGACACTAGCACATGTTTTCTGCAACTTAAAATAACTATTTCATTCACATTCTTGTAATTCATATGATGTGCAGTGGTCATACACTATGACTTGAAGATTATTTTTTTCTTACAAAGTTTATGTGAAAATTTTTCATGAATAAATTCTGAATGGAATAAATAGGTACATGTCAGTGTCTAGTGATAGTATATATTAGTCTGGGCTGCTAAAACAAGTGTATCATAGATTGCATGGCTACAACAACAAACATTTATTTCTCATAGTCTCAGAAGCTGTAAAGTCTAAGATTAAGGTACCAATAGATACAATGTCTGATGAGGTCCCAATTGCTGGTTGCAGATGGCTTTCTTCTCTTTGCCTACTAACATGGAGAACAGCAGATCAAGCTTTAGCTCTCTTTTTCATTGTATATGGACACTGACGCTATCATGGAGGATCCACATTAATAATCTCATAATGATCTCCCAAAGTACCACCACTTAACACCAACCCTCTGGGGGTTAGGATTCCAGCATCCAAATTTGGGGGGAACACAAACATGCAGTCAACAGTAATCAGATATTGGTATAGAAAAATTTTTAGGTCCATGCTATCTTGTAAAAACATACAGACTATTAAACAAATGTATATTAAATTCATTTTGCATAAAGAAGGATCAACTTCACTCCTGTTCAGCAGCCTTATTCTTGAAAAAATATGTATTGAGCATCTACTATAAGCACTATAAAATTCAGACCAAGTCTTATATGTCCATAGGGCTTTACAGTTGTGAAAGTTTTGCTTGCCTTTACTGTCTCATTCTTATCTTCACATCAATCTGTCAATACAGATATTTTTATTGATTTAGAGTCAATTCCCTAAACATTTTAACAAAGGTTTCAATTGAACTGGAAAAATATTAGTTTTCTTACATTATAGGCTTAAGTATTTGAGGATTTTATTTAGAAACTTTGTACAATATAAAATAGCAGTACTTGAAGTCAAGTACACCTACATTTGAATTACAACTGTAAGATGCTTTAGTTGCATAATGCAATCTAATTCTCTAAGCAAAGAAAGGTCTGCCAAGATTTGTTGACATTGTTGACAAGACTAAATGGGTTGCCATATGTAAAATGTCTAGCACAAGGCCTGGAATGTAGCAAGCACCCAATATGTTCACCAACAATCCCTCTTTTATTTCCTCTCTTTTTCCCTTCCTTAAAGAAATATCCATGGCTTTAAAAGAAAGAGAGGCTGAAAAAATAAGATAACAAGTATCTTCTTCTTCAATGAAAAATGGCAAGTCTACATAAATTTTCCTGAGTTCATCCTAAGAACAAATTTCAGTTATTGAGAATTCACAGTGCTGAACTCCTGGCCTGGTTTGTAAAACCAAAGGACAAAATTGAATAATTTTTAGATGATTTCATTTTCTATTGCTAATATTGCAAAATACCCCCACACTTAGCAGCTTAAGTTAACAAATATTTATTACCTCAGAACACAATTTTCAGGCATGCAGGTGGGGCTTAGCTGAATGATTCTGTCTCAGGATCCCTCATGAGTTGCAATGAAGCCAGTCAAGTCTGCATAATCTGAAGAGGTTGAGAATCCACTTTCAAGTTCATTGAAGTGACTGCAGATTCAAGCTTTAGCTCTTTACCATATGGGCCTCTCTACATAGCTACCCACACAATGTGATGACTTTCACTACAGCAAGTGACTCAAGAAAGATCCCAAGGTGGAAACTTCAGTATTTTTACAACCTACACTTGGAAGTGACACACTATCACTTCTGCCATTTCTTATTGATCACACAGTGACAAATCTGGCACAATGCAGGAAGGGAACTACACAAATATGGCTAGAATGGAGAACCCCAAACAATCTATAAGTAAACATGATTCAATATAAGAACTTTGTTTACATATTTACTTAATTGGTAATATGTGAGAAACTGGGTGCTGAAGTGGCATTTTGTTATGTTCTACTCTTTTATCATTACAACAGTGAAGTTTTCAGATATCACTGGCTGTTTTTGCTTTAAAATATTAGTGATCATAGCATAAAAGCTATGCCTCTAAAATTTCCTTTTTGCTCAGCATACCTAGGCCACTGGGACAAGTAGAAGTCAGTTTCACAAAGTGAATAGTATCAGTACCTGCTCGGTAGTCAACCTTCAAGATGGCATCTAGAACTTCTGGCAAGATGGCGACGGGGCAGCCTGGTCTATGAAACCCTCTTCAAAGGAGAATGCAGAGGGTCTCTGGCTCTCCCTGGGGGCTGCGGATCCCAATGTCAGCAGCCTGCTCTTCACACGGAGCTCGGCCGTGGCCACCGCTGGGGCATCTCAGCGGCCTGGACAAACACTGCAGCCGCAGACACAGCAGCCATGCAGCCACAGCCTCCATAGTGGCCATAGAGCAACACGTCACCCGTGCCTGAGGCAATCCATAACTTCAGTCCTTGAAGCCCCTGCAGGCAAGATCTGCTGGGATCGCTGCCACCCGTGCTGCCACCGTGATGTCCTGTCGGCTGTGGGTCTACTCCCTGTGCCCTGAAGCAGGCTCCCAACTCCGGCCTCTACAAGCAGTTGAGATAGCACCACCTGCTGGCGATTCAAGGTAACAACACTGAAATGGGAGAAACAAACTTGAAAAACAGACACAACCAGATGAGTGGTGAACGGAGGGTGATCTGAACTGTCCTTCACAGCAGGCCAGAGGCAACTGACCTAACTGTGAACTAATTTACCAGCTTGAAAAGACAGCTAGAAATCGGAGCTGAAAGGACATTGGACTTAAACGAAAAGTCTCAGAGTGTGCTCGATTGGTTCTGTTAGTTTAATGACTTAATTCTATTCCTACTGTTTTCTTCCTTTTTCTTTTTTCTTTTCCTCTTCCTTTTATTCTCTTTTCTCCTCTCTGTAAACCATATTGTCGTATAGAGGAACAACACATCAATAAGGTGCTTGGTTAGCTTGTATGTTAACATCATTATATGTTTTATTTTATTTTTGTATGGGAGTTGGTTAGTCTGTAGCTGTGGTCTATTGTTTTTACCTGATTCAGTTTGGATCTCTCTCTCCATTTGTTGTTTCCCATGTTACTCCTCTCTCTTTCCACCCCCCTCTTACCCCACTGTCTGCTCCATTCTCTTCCCTCTGCTAACCACATTTTATTTCAGGGAGTAAACCTACAGCCCCACTACATGGACAGATTCAAAGGCAATGGGAAGTGGGTTTCAGACTATCCATACACCTGTCAGCGAATACCAGGACCTGCAGACAGATTTTGAATCACAGCTCCCCCCTTAAGTAAACTGCAAAAAGGACCACCCCCAACCTACAGTGCAACTCCAGACTGAACAAAGTATACATACATAAAGAATAGGAGATTAAACAAACAGCAGTACATACATACAGCAGTAAAAACAATCTCTCTACCCCTGAATAACAGAATTAAAGAAGACGGTGACGTGGAGGGAAGGAAAAAGTAGGGAGGGGGAAAAAATCACACAAATGAAGAAAAACCAAAAGAAGAAAATAGGTTTCACACAGACCCCTGGGAGATCAGATGCTGAGAAAACAGATTCCGGAACACAAACAATGAAGAGCCCCCAGAATGACTGGTCATATGCAACAAACCCAGACATCAAGACATTAATAGAAAGAATTTTTAAAAATTGAGGAGAGACAAGACGAAAATAGGAAGGAGCTGATGTCAGAAATAATAGCAGTAAAGAATAGTGTGATGGAAATAAATAACAAACTAATAAGCATGGAAAGCTGAATTAGCCAAGCAGAAGAAAGAATCTCAGAGCTCGAAGACCAAAACACAGAACTAACCCAAACTGTCAAAAGCCTAGAAAAGAAGATCCAAAAGACAGACAAAAGCTTCAAGAGATGAATGATCACTTCAAGAGACCAAACATGAGTAATTGGCCTTCCTGAGACAGAGAGAGCAACAGAGGCACACTGGAACAAACATTTCACGAAATCATTCAAGAAAGAGAAGGATGAAAAAATTCAAACACAAGAGATTCAGAAAACCCCTGCAAGACAACAAATGAGAAGACCAACTCCCAGACATATAATAATTTGCCTAAACAAAGTAGGTATAAAAGAAAAAATCCTAAAGGCTGCAAGAGAAAAAAGTCACACTATGTACCAGGGAAGACCAATTAGAATAGCAGCAGATTTATTTACAGAAACCCTCCAGGCTAGGACAGCTTGGAACCCTATCTTCAAAATTCTAAAAGATAAACAATTTCAACCAAGAATAACCTACCCAGCCAAGCTAAACTTTATCAGTGAGGGAGAATTGAAATCTTTCCCAGATATCCAATCCCTGAGATTTATGCTGCCACAAGACCACCTCTACAAGAAACACTTAAGAAATATTGAACACAGAAGCAAAGGAAAAAAGAACAAGAAAAAGAACTCTTCACAAGAGTACAGGCAAAAGATTAAAAACACACATGATCCAACCCTAAAACCAAAAGAAAGACAACACACAAGCAGGAAGAACAACAACTCTGTAAGAACATTATGATAGGGAACAACTCTCACATTTCAATAATTAGTTTGAATGTGACCAGACTAAATGCACCACTGAAAAGACATAGAATGGCAAAATGGATAAAATATCACCAGGAAACAATCTATTGCCTTCCAGAGACTCACCTCACTAGAAAGGAAACTCACAGACTCAAAGTAAGAGGATGGAAAACAAATTTTCAGGCAAATGGAACACAAAAGAAAGGCGGAGTTGTGATCTTAATCTCAGACAAAATACACTTTAAGCTATCAAAAATTTAAAAAGATACAGAAGGCCACTACATAATGATAAAAGTTTCAATCCATCAACAAGGAATATCCATCCTAAACATATATGCACCAAACATAGGAGCACCAACTTTCATAAAGCAGCTCCTAGGTAAACAAAAAAAGATATCAACTCCAATGCCATCATAGCTGGGGACTTGAATACCCCACTCACAACCCTAGACAGATCATCAGGACAAA
>NW_007247205.1:58441-102739 GCF_000164805.1 Carlito syrichta
ACAAGTTCCCCCCAAAACCCACAAAGACATGGGCACTAAACAGCATGATGCTAAACAACTCCTGGGTCAATGATGAAATCAAAACAGAGATCAAAAAATAACAGTTGTTGGAGAGGGCGTGGCGAAAAGGGAACACTTCTACACTGTTGGTGGGCGTGCAAGCTAGTGCAACCTCTGTGGAAAACATTATGGCGATTCCTAAAAGCTCTAAATATTGACCTCCCATATGACCCTGCAATCCCCCCTACTGGGAGTATACCTGAAGGACTCAAATCACTCTATAGAAAAGATACCTGCACACGTATGTTTATCGCAGCATTGTTCACAATAGCAAGAACCTGGAACCAACAATGCTGTCCATCAAAAGAGGACTGGATTTAAAAAATGTGGTGCATATACATGATGGAATACTATGCAGCCATAAAAAAGAACAAAATCATGAATTTTGCAGCAACCTGGATGGAACTAGAGTCTATAATACTGAGTGGTCTCTCACAGAAACAAAGATCTGAGTATCACATGTTCTCACCATATAGTGGACCTTAAACATCCAACATAATACTATAAGAAAATGACTGACAGTGGTGGGAAACTATGTGGGGGGAGGGGAAGGGAGATAGGATTAATGGTAGTAAATATCTGTCTGGGGATGAGGAGACACCTCTTATCAACAAGGGTGCCCGAATGAAGCATATTTGTATACCTAACCCTTAACTGTACCCCACAATATCATAACAAAAAATATCGATTAAAATAAAAAATATATTTTAAAAAATCTTAGAAAATATAGGAGAAATTCTGACAGAAATGAGAATAGGCAAGCAATTTCTGATCAAAACCCAAAAAGTCCATGTAATAAGAGATAAATTAGACAAATGGGACTTTATTAGACTAAAACGCTTCTGCAAAGCAAAGGAAACCATCAAGAGAGAAAGGAAGAGGCCCACAGAATAGGGGAAAAAAAATTTTGTCAACTGCATATCTGGCAAATGCCTACCACCCAAGATCTACAAGGAAATCAACCATGCTGAAAGGAAAATAACAAACAGTCCCATTAAAAAGTGGGCAAAATATAGAAATATGCAATTCTCCAAAAAGACATATGAACAGCCAACAGACACATGAAAAGATGCTCAGTCTCACTAATCAGCAGATAAACACAAATCAAAACCACAATGGGATAACACCTGACTCAAGTGAGAATGACTGTCATTAATAAAAGAAAACAACAGAAGCTAGTGAGGATCCAGAGAAAAAGAATTCTTCTACACTGCTAGTGGGAAAGCAAACCAGTTCAACCTCTATGGAAAACAGTGTGGTGATCCCTAAAAGAACAAGAAATTGACCTTTCACACAACCCAGCAATCTCCCTTCTAGGAATATGTCCCGAGGAACTTAAATCACTCTATTAAAAAGATACCTGCATAGACATGTTTATTGCAGAACTGTTTACAATCAAGAAAGCCTGGATCCAATTATGCTGCCATTCAAAACTGGACTAGATTTGGTAAAAAGCAGTACATATACAAAATGGATTACAAAGCCATAAAGAAGAACAAAATTATGGACTTTGCAATAACTTGGATGAATTTAGAGACTATAATATTGCATGATTTATCATAGAAACAACGAACTGCATACCATATTTTCTCACTTATAGGCGGACCCTGAACATTTCCCATAATACTGTAAGAAAGGGATTAGAAGAAGCCAGAACTTGCCAGGGAAAATGGGGACCAAGAAAAATGGGGACCAAAGGGAGGCCCAAACCAGGAAACATGGGGTCCAAAGGGCAGCCCAAATTTTACCTGTACAATGACCACTTGTATACCTAATTGTGAATAATACCCCACATCTCTGAAATAAAATAAATTTATTAATACAAAAAAAGATGACATCTAATGAAATATTTAAGTTAACTTCTTATAGTGTCTCATGTTGAAGTTTGGATACTCTTGAGGGCTCTCTAGTTTAATCATGTTTATCCTCTAGAAGAAACATTTCCTTTTCACCTTTCAAGGTCTCTGAGCTACAGAATTCATCTCTGCTCTACGGAGATTTATAAAACAACTCATGGAGATGTTTTAATTTCAACATAATTTGATATAATTCTAGTTTATAATTTTAAGTAATATCTAGATTCTGGTTCAAATAATCGAGAGTAATGTGCACATTTACATTCTGGTTCAAATAATTGAGAGTTGTGTGATTGCTTCATAGGAGATATTGTAAATTTTTATTCATTAAATATATTTTCTAACACTTTTTATGTAAAATGACAATAGGAAAGACAGTGATATGTCAGATAGTTGTGTTAATATTGCCGTGGTCAGTAGATATTAAAGAAAACGAAAAATCTCTACACTTATACATAATTTAAAAAGAAGAAAGTACAAGAGAAGCAAAACGTTTTTGCCAGACTGGAAACTTGGATTTCTAAATAACTATAATTTGAAGAATAAATGATAGTTTTTGCATCTTTTTAAGGTCAGTTAGTATTCAAAACAACAAAGATCTCTTGCCTTTATTATAGTATACATGTCTAGTTTCAATGAAAATTATATCAGGATTCAGAAACTAAAATTAGGGTAATTTAAAACCACTTCAAATATGTCATGAACTACCTCTTTTTCAGTCTTGTCTCATAGGTACCTCTATACTATAATTTATAATTCATGATTCTGGCAAGAAAATGAGAAAGTGACTTTGAGAAATCATTTAAAAGGCAATTTTAAGCTGACAAATTTTTCAAATGTATGATTGAGGAATTTAAATATTCATAAATTTTTTTCATGCTTTATTATTTTAAGTTATAATAACCTGTACTTTAATAATCCGAACTATTCCAACACAACAAATAGAAAGCTAAGAGGGTGGTTAACTGAGTTTTAGAAATATTACTTTGAGATCTTATTGTATTAAAAATAGTAGAGTGGTCTATGACCATACCACCCTGAATGTGCCCCATCTTGTCTGATCTTGGAAAAATAGTAAAGCAGAAGAAAGTTTAATATAAAACATCGGTAGTCAATGGTTAAATAGAGCATTGTCTTTGGAGGGGGGGGAAGTAAAAATTCTTGAAATCTATTCATTCATTTACTCTACTTTCTCCTTGATTTATTTATCTTCATAGCTGTTACTTCCACCCAACCTATTACAGAACTTTTTTTGTTTTGTTGGCATATTGTCTGTATCCACTCACTAAATATGAACTCCACAAGAAGACTCTTTTTGTGGTATATACTGTTTTACACATATATTTTAGAAGAGTCCTGAGTCCAAACAAGGTATTTTATAAATATTTACTGAATGAATAAGTGGATGGTTACCATTTGCCAAAAACAAGGTGATTAAGATTCAGCAATTAGCCAGGCTTGGTGTCTCAGCCTGTAATCCCGCGCCTTTGGGAGGCTGAGGTGAGTGGATTGCCTGAGCCCGCGGGTAGTGAGACCTCGTCTCTACAATAAATCAGAAAATCAGCCGGGTGTGGTAGCACATGCCTATAATTCCGGCTACTTGGAAGGCTGAGGCTGAAGGATCACCAGAGCCCAGTAGGTTGAGGCTGTGGTGGCCGGGAGCGACCACTGCACTCCAGTCTAGGCGACAGAGTGAGACTCCAACTCAAAAAAAAAAAAGAAAAAGATTCAGCAATTAACAATATATACCTAGTCCCTATCATGAGAGAGCCTGTAGTTAATTGAAAGTACAAATAAGTAAGCAGAAAATTACAAAACCAATATCATGAATACTGTTAGACAGTAGGACAAAGCAGCAGTGACAAGGTCTGGAACTAAAGGAAAACTTTCTGAAACTGAAACTCAGAACTGAAATGCTTGGAGATTAACCAAGTTTTTGAGAGATGAAAATAAAATAAAAGAATGAGAACTGTTCGATGTGTGCAAAGATGCAAGGAAGAGAGAAAGAATTACCTGAAATAAATTCTATTTAATTCTATTTTAGAGTTAAAAATAAGAAAGGAGTCTCAGTTAAGATGTTTTCAGAATATGCTTGTGGTACCAAGCAACAGGAAAATAACCTCTAAATTCTGAGCTGATTGTGCAAACCATCACACCAGGACCTAGTTTATTCTTTTCTCAGATCTAGTTCCTTGCTGCTGATTTCATTTTTAGTACCCCTAACATCCACATTGTTAGTAGCAAAGTGTTATCAGCTTCCAGGCTTTCTTCTTCTTTGCACCTAGCATAGAAAAAAAAAAAGAAAAAGAAAAAGGATTCTTATTAATAGCAAAAATTCTGAGATTTACCTTTATTGGTTCTGCTTAGATCACATAAAAGCTAAGTACGAGAATGGCCTTTCCCAGGTCTCCTGCTCAGTCCTTGGAACCTAGATAGAATCAGCTTCCTTGAAACCATGGGGAGCCCATAAAATCCAGAGGCTCTTGGTAATGGAAAAAGGAAAATGAGCCTATGAAACTGGACTGCTATATTTGTCATGTAACTTTAGATTGCATCAGAGAAGCCATTAAATTGAGCAAAGAAAGAGCCCATTCAGATTTTTTGTATTAGAAGTATCACTCTTTTTGCAATGTGAAGAATAGTGTGAACAGAAACAAGATTAGAAACAGGGAAACTAGTTAGGAAGCTGTTGCAAGGTGCTGGACATAGAGTAGACTGAAAATGGTTAAACTACCACAGATGGATATTACCATAGATTTGGATGTAGGAAGTGAAAGACAGAGTAAAGTTGATGATATCTATGTGTTATGATTAGACAAGTGGACATAGAAGATTGTACTATAGAAACAAAGAAAGAAAACTGTTATGGGAAATGATGAGTTGGTTTATGAATATGAGTTTGACAAGTCTGCAGATCACAACCTACAAGTTGTTGCAGTCCTCAGGGCCTTTCCATTTCAGATGTGTTAACAATGTTATGCAATTCTGTAATAGAGGTAAAAATGTAAAATTAAATACAAAAGTAATTATTAGCAAAGTATTCACTTTCTTTTTGTGGCTACATTTTTGTTTCATGATTGTTAAATCCTGATGCTATTTGCCAATACCAAAGTTTAGGAGGAAAAACAAAGATACCAGGAGCATATGTGCTTTTCTTGAACAAGAAATATCAATGCATATTTAATACCACCTACTACAATGGTATGGAAATAGAATAGAATAAGAATCAAGTATAATTCAGTAAGTAAAGGAGCAAGCATTGGCTCACACAAGATCAAGATCAAATATTGACATGAAAAAAGAAAATAGAACAAGATTTAAAAAGAAATCCATCAAGATAAAGAATACAATTGCAACATACTCACCCTAGATACTTGTTTAAAAAAAAGTATGCATTTTTATGTAGGACAATGACAAAATGATACATCACTTAGAAGAAAAGAGCTAGGCAGCAATATTAGCAATTGCAGTATATAAGGCAAAAGATGTGAGGCAAGACTTCTTGTTTCCAAATTTTCTAGGAACGTTATTAAGATGAAAATGTAATCTGGGTTATGCAGTGATGAAGAAAACAAAAGGATAATAAGAAGATGGTGGCCTACTCAGTTGGACTATACGAGAGTGAGTGGGCGTGTGAGGGGTTGACTGAGTGAGGGCTAGGGAGCAAGTGACCAGATCGCCTGGCACACTGACTGATGCTGCAGCTGCTCGGCTTGGACCCTAGCAATTCCCGGGATGCAGAAGTCAAGCACCATTTTCTTAAATCAATAAAACCCTTCCTGGGAAGAAAGTGCTGGGAAAGACTGACTAAGTGGGGACTCATGAGCAAGTGGCCAGGTCCCTGGTGCAACAGCTGGTACTACAGATTCTCTGCTTGGTCCTTGGCTCTACCCAGGTCTCAGAAGTTGAGTGCTATTTTGTAAAAATGAACAAAATTTTCCCGTGAAGAAGCGGTGGGAAGAGACAACTGACCTAGGCTCTGCCTCACCACTGCAACAAGAGAAACTGCCAGCTCCAGGCTTTGCCTCACCACTTCAGCACCTGGCCAGGCACTGGCAGCAGGGGTTGTGAAGGGAATACAGAGGGACAGTCCCACTGGAGTGGACAAGAAATTCACCCTGACACTATTTTGAAGGTGGGACAGGAAAGTGCTCTGACTTGCTCACCATGGAGCAACAGATGTGATATCTGTGACTGGTGGATCAACTACTCAGAGATTGATTGTGACCCAGAGGGAATATCCTGAAAGCACAGACTTTGAAGTTATCCAGGTACCCAAACCCCTGCTCTGTTCCAGCTGCAGGACAAAGGGTGTGGCCAGAAAAGGATGAGGAAGGACTACAAAGAGATCAGTGGTGAGTCTGGGGCTGACCCAAACCCCCTCCTCCTCAGCAATCCTCTGAATGTCAGATCCACACAGCTGGGCCACAACTGAGAAGGACAAACCAAGGTGGAGCCTGGAAGTCAGTCACAATAAGAGAATTCCATTCCAAGAAAAACCTGGCTGGGGTACCCTCCAAGAGTACATACCTGGGGAAGAAACAATCCCACACCTCCCCACCAGAGATTTCCCTGACCATAAAATGTGCATGATCTGCATCCCCTAAAATGTTGTTTTTTTTTTTTACTTTTTTTTCTGCTTCTTCCTTCTTTTATTTGTTGTTTTCTCTTTATGTGTGTATGTGAATGATTGAGTATTCATCTTTCAATTTTGTTGTTGTTGGTTTGTTTTTGCTCTTTTGTTCTTCCATTTTTTATTTTTCATTTTTTGTAGTTTAAGGTGTGTGCCAATATATGTGTGAGGGTTCAATCTGAATTTATTTTTTTTCTGATCTTTCTGTTTTTCTTCTCCATTCACTTTGTGCTAGGCATGTGTGTATGTGTGTTCAGTTTTCTTGGGGGTTTTTGTTCTTGTTGTTGTTGTTGTTTTTCACTTTGTTGTGATTCCAGTTTGTTTTGGGAAATATGTGTAAGTTTGTGTGTGTGTGTGTGTGTGTGTGTGTGTGTGTGTGTGTGTGTGTGTGTGTTTCAACTGTTTTTGCATTGGTTTCTGCTTTGCATCATCATAGAGAGTGGTGGTGGGGAGTGGGTCTCAGGGAACACATACCACAAAAAATGAACATTGTAATTTGCATGTTGTTTCTGAATCCTAGAGCCCTATCCCCTACATTATTTGACTTTCAAAAACTACAAGACTGCAAAGCTTCCCATCTACGGCCTATTTCAACAGAGCAAATCCAAAGTAAGAATAAGGGAAGAATAGAAGGTTGAGCTGACATCAAAAGGGAAAGTCTCTCCCATGACACTGAATAACGAAATAGGGAAAACAAGAGACCTGTCACAAATGAGGAAAAACCAAAGGAAGACCACAGGCAATTTTAAGTGTAACAAAGATAAAACTCCTGAAAAATCAGAACTTGGTGCCCAAACACTGGAAGTCACCAACCACTGACCCAGGATTATGACAGGGATTAGGGAATAGTTCTGTAAAAATTATAGAAGGAAGACTCAGAAAGAAAGAACAAAGCCTACAAGAGATGTGTGATTATATCAAGAGGCCTTACCTATGCCTGATTCATAACCCAGAAGAAGAAAGGGAAATGGAGAACAACTTGGAGGAAGTATTCCAGGAGGTAATCCAAGAAATTTTCCCCATCTCACCAGAGATGTGACCAGCCAAACACAAGAAATACAGAGAACTCCCACAAGACATCAAATGAGAAGACCAACCCCTAGACACATTGTAATTTGCTTATGCAAAGTAGGCACAAAAGAAAAAACCCTAAAAGCAGCAAGAGAGAAAGGTCAGACTACCTACCAGGGAAGACCAAGCAGAATAGCAGTAGACCTATCACAGAAGCACTACAAGCAAGAAGGGCCTGGAGCCCTATATTCAAAGTCCTGAGGATAAACAATTTCAACCAAAAATCTCCTACCCAGCCAAACTAAGCTTCATTAGTGATGGAGATTTAAAATCCTTCCCAGACATCCAATCCCTAAGAGATTATGCAGCTTCCAGACCAGTTCTACTGGAGATTCTTTAAAAAATATTAAGTGCAGAAGAAAGAAAAAAAAAAAAAAGAATGACCAAACATTCCTCAAGAGAACAGCAGGGCACAGAATCCACAGAGAATACAGTGCAACAAGAAACTTGAAAACACACACATACATCAACCCCAAAGCCAAAAGAAAAAAGAAGCAAAGGAAAAACTGTATGAAGCTCATAACAGGGATAAACAATCACATTTCAATAATCAGCCTAAATGTGAATGAACTAAATGCACCACTGAAAAGACACAGAATGATAAAATGGATAAGAAACCATGACCCAATTATTTGCTGCATCCAGGAAATTCATCTCAACACAAGGGATGAAAACAGACTCAAAGTTAAAGGATGGAAAATGAGTTTCCAGGCAAATGGATCACAAAAGAAGGCAGGAGTTACAATCTTAATATCAGAAGAACAGCCTTTAAGCTACCATAAATTAAAAAAAACACAAAAGGACACTACATAATGATAAAAGGTTAGTCCATCAGCAAGAAATATCCACCCTCAACATATATGCACCCAACACAGGAGCACCAGCATTTGTAAAGCAACTATTAAGTAAACCAAAAAAGATATTGACTCTAACACTATCATAGCAAGGGATTTGAATGCCCCACTAACAACCCTAGATAGATCATCAAGGCAAAAAATCAAAAAGGAGATCCCTAACATAAACATAACACTCAACCAAATGGACTTAATAAATACCTACAGATTATTCCACCCAACAACCACAGAATATCCATTCTACTCATCACCACATAGAATATACTCCAATATCAATCACATTCTTGGCCACAAATCAAACATAAACAAATTCCAAAACTTTGTAATCTTGCCATGCATCTTCTCAGACCACAGTGGAATAAAACTAAAAATCAATATCAACAAAATTTTCCCAAAGCCCAAAAAGACATGAACATTAAACAGCATGATACAGAACAACTACTGGGTTAAAACTGAAATCAAAGCAGCAAATTAAAAGATACCTGGAAACAAATGAAAACGAAGAAATATCTTACCAAACCTCTGGAATGCCATGAAAGTAGTTCTAAGAGGGGAATTTATATCTGTATGAGCACACATCAAGAAAATGGAGAGATCAGATGTTCTGAGTCTAAAAAGTCACCTAAGGGAAGTGGAAAGAGTAGACCACTAAAACCTCAACTTTAAAAGAATAATTCAAATCACCAAAAAAAGAGCCCAAATACAGGACACAGAAGACAAAAGTATCATAGAAAACATTAACAAAACCAAAAGCTGGTTCTTTGAAACAATAAACAAGATTGATTGACCCCTAACCATAATGATAAAAAAGAGAGAGAGAGAGAAAGCCCAAATAAACAAAATCAGAAATACAGAAGAACAAGTCACAACTGACCCCAAAGAAATACAAAAGATTATCAAAGATTACTATGTAACCCTACGTGGAAACATACTTGATAGCCTAAATGAAATGGAGGACTTTCTGACATCACACAACCTCTCCATGTTGAGTCAAGAAGACATTGAGACACCAAATAGACCAATAACAACCCTTGAAATTAACTCTGTCATATGAAAAATACCTACAAAAAAAGGCCCTTAACCAGATGGCATTCCAGCAGAATTCTACAAAGGAGAAGCTGATACAAATCCTATTGAAAGTATTCCAGACAATTGAGAAAGATGGAATTCTCCCAAATCATCTTACAAAGCTGACATCATACTGATACCCAAACCGGTTAAAGATCCAACAAAAAAAGAGAACTACAGGCCAATATCCCTTGTGGACATAGATGCAAAATGTCCTCAACAAGATTCTAGGAAAACGGATCAAAAAACACATCTCAAAAATCATCCACCATGACCAAGTAGGTTTCATTCGCAGGACACGGGATGGTTCAACATTCACAAGACCATAAATGTAATTAAATACATCAACAGAAGTAAAAACAAGAGCCACATGATTATCTCATTAGATGCAGAAAAAGCTTATGATAAAATTCAGCATCCCTTTTGGATAAAAACCCCAAACACCTAGGTATAGAAGGAACATCCTTCAAAATAGTAAGTGCTACCTACGATAAACCCACAGCTAATGTATTGTTAAATGGACAGAAAATGGAAACATTTGCCCTAAAAAATGGAACAAAACAAGGATGCCCACTCTCACCCCTCATGTTCAACATTGTGTTGGAAGTCCTAGCTCAGGCAATTAGAGAAGAGAAGGAAATCAGGGTATCCAAATGTGAAAAGAGGAAGTCAAGATATCCCTCTTGCTGATGATATGATCCTATAACTTGAAGATTCAAGAGAATCTGTCAAAAACCTGCTTGCAATGACAAAGGATTTGGCAAAATCTCAGGGTACAAAATAAATGTGTGAAAGACAGTTGCATTCCTGTACACCAACAAGCAGGCAGAGAACCCAATTAAAGCACAATCCCATTCACAATAACCATCAAAAAAATGAAATATGTCGGCATCTTCCTAACCAGAGGTGAAAGACCTCTGTAATAGAACTTCAAAATACTGCTCAGAGAAATCCAAGAAGACACAAACAAATGGAAAAATATTCCTGCTCATGGATAGGAAGAATCCACATTGTTAAAATGTGCATCCTACCAAAGGCAATCTACACCTTCAACACAATACCAATTAAGTTACCAACTTCATTCTTCTCAGACCTGGAAATATAATACAGAAATTCATATGAAAACATTAATGACCAAATAGGCAAGACAATCCTTAGCAAAAGAAACAAAGCAGGAAGTATCACACTTCCAGACTTCAAACTTTACTATAAGGCTACAGTAATCAAAACAGCCTGGGATTGGTATAAGAATAGGCATATAAACCGGGTTCGGTGGCTCAGCCTGTAATCTCACAACTTTGGGAGGCTGGGGTGAGTGGATTGCCTGAACCCGCGGGTTCGAGACTCGTCTGGGCAGCGAGACCTCATCTCTACAATAAATCAAAAAATCAGCCGGGCATGGTAGCGCATGCCTGTAATTCCAGCTACTTGGAAGACTGAGGTGGAAGGATCGCTGGAGCCCAGCAGGTCGAGGCTGCAGTGGCCAGGAGCAGCCACTGCACTCCAGTCTGGGCAACAGAGTGAGACTCCAACTCAAAAAAAAAAAAAGAACAGGCATATAGACCAATGGAACAGGATAGAGATTCCAGAAGCAAAGTATCAATTTTTCAGCCAACTCACCCTTGACAAAGCCTCCAACAACAACCACCAGAGAAAGGAGAACATTTTCAGTAAATGGTGCTGGAAAAACTGACTGATCGCATGCAGAAGATTGAAACAGGACCCCTACCTAACACCAAATACAAAAATTAACACCAAATGAATCAAATACCTAAACATAAAACCTCAAACTATAAGAATCTTAGAAAATACGGGAAACACCCTTACAGAAATTGGAATTGGCAACTAATTCTTGATCAGAACCCTAAGTGCGCGTACCTTAAGAAATAAGATAGGCAAGTGGGACCTCATCAAACTGATGAGCTCCTGCAAAGCAAAAGAAACCATTAAGACAGGAGGGAGACAGCCCATAGAGTGGGAAAAAATATTTACCAACTGTATATCTGACAAAGGCCTAACATCTAGGATTTACAAGGACTCAAACGTGCCAAAAGGAAAAAAACAAACAGCCCCATTAAAAAGTGGGCAAAAAACATGAATAAACACTTCGCAAAAGAAGATATATGGGCAGGCAACAGACACATGAAAAAGTGCTCAGCCTCACTCATCATCAGATAATTGCAAATCAAAACCACATTGAGGTACCACCTAACTCCAGTAAGAAGTCAAAAAAAAAAAGAATGGCCATCACTAATAAAACAAACAACAGATGCTGGCAAGGATGCAAACAAAAAGGAACACTTCTACACTGCTTTTGGGAATACAAACCAGTGCAATCTCTTTAGAAGACAGTGTGGTGATTTCTGAAAGAACTAGAAATTGACTTTCCATATGACCCAGTAATTCCCCTATTGATAATATACCTGGAGGAACTCAAATCATCCTACAAAAAAGATACCTGTACAGGTCTATTTGTTGCAGTTCTATTCACAATAGCAGAAACATGGAACCAACTGTACTGCTCATTGAAGCTGGACTGGATAAAAAAGAATGTGGTACATATGCACAATAGTCATAGAGAAGGACAAACATGTACTTTGCAGCAAGTTGGATGGATTTAGAATTGATCATACTCAGTGATCTATTACAGAAACAAAGAACAGAGTACCATATTTTCTCACTAATAAGCAGAACTTGAACAATTATAATACTATAAGAAAGGGATTGGCAATAGTGGGAAACTGTTAAGGGAGAGGGGTTGGGATTGGCAGTTGAGGGTAAGTGCTAGGGGAGGGAGGGGCACACCTCATCTACAAGGGCATCTGTGTAATCAACGTTTGTATACCTAGCCCTGATTTGTACTCCACATCTTTATAATTTAAAAAAAATAATAAAATAAAATAAAAATAAGAAATGTAAAAAAAAAGAAGACACATAAGTAGCCAACAAACATATGAAAAAATTGTCAACATCACTAACCAACAGAGAAATTCAGATAAAACTGCAATGAGACATTACCTCACACTAGTCAGAATGACTATTACTAGAAAAGTAAAGAACAACAGATGTTGGCACAGTTGGTGAGAAAGAGAAGGCTCATTCACTGTTGGTGGGATTGTAAAGTAGTTTAACCTCTGTGGAAAACAATATGGAGATTTCTCAAAGAACTAAAGGTTGAATTACCATTTTACCAAGCAATCCCACTACTAGGAAGTACCCAAGGAAAAACAAGTGAAAATGCTGAAAAAGATACCTGTATTCGTATGTTCATTGCGACACTATTCACAAAAGCAAAATCATGGAATCAATGTGAATGCCCACCAACAATTGACTGGATAAAGAAAATGTGGCATATATACACCTTGGAATACTACACAGTCATAAAAAAAAATGAAATCATATCCTTTGCAGCAACATGGATGGAGCTGGAGATCATCATCCTAAGTGATCTGACTTAGAAACAGAAAACCAAACACAGTATGTTCTCACTTGTATGTGAAAGCTAAATGGCCACAAAGATGAAAATAAAAGACACCTGAGACACCAACAGAGAGGGAAGTGGAGAAGGGGGTGAGGTTTCAGAAATTACTTGTTGGATGCAATATTCACTAACTGGAAGATGAGCCACTTGAGACCCAATCCCCACCACCACATAATATGTCCATGTAAAAAACATGCATGTGTATCCTCTGAATCTAAAATTAAAATGCAAGAAAAATTTAACATGACAATAAAAGAAAAAATATCTGTAAACACATTAAAAACAAATTTACTTGTATTGTTAAATGGAAAGTATCAAGCTATGAAATGGTATCTCATTTTTATCTTGGAAAAGACACATGTGTGCTTAATAAGACTGAAATGGCATACATAAGATGTTAACAGAGCTTATCTGAATGATGAGATTATGATTACTTTAATATATTTCTTTTTGCCTCTTTAGATTATCTAAATTTTTACAGGAATAGATATTGTTACCAGAATAAAAATGTATTCCTCTTTCAAAAAAAAAATAGAAAGAAAACAAAGGGTATAGCTAAACTGTATGCATAATAAACTAATGAGAATTTCATGGTGGAAGAATGAGAAGAAGGAAAAGAGGAAGAAAAAGAGAGAGAAGAAAAGGAGCTGGGGAAAGAAAGAAGCAAAGGAGAAAAGAGGAAGGAACGACAGAGACAGAGAGAGAACATGTCTACAAAATAACCAGAGGATAACTTTGTGGCCTGGAAACTAAAAATAATTAAATTAATATTTAGTCTAAGCTATTTGTATTGGTATAATATTAAACCCTTATTGTCTCCCCAGATTTCCAGGTCTGATACACTGAAATGTGTTCATGTGATGATATTGGGGAGAATCAGAAAAGGAGCAATAACAGAGAGTATAACATTCCCCATAGTTATCGTTTCTACCAATTCTTGAAAACAGTACCATCATCTTCTCAAGAGGAAAAGCAGACAGAAGTGGCAGGTTCTATTTGCCATGTCAGGTTCACTTGGGATTAGGTTTCATTCTAAACAAATTTAAAGTGAAATTATCTTTACACAACATTATTCATTCATGTCTTCAATGCATAAATGAATACAACCAATAACAAACCAAAAGGCTGCCCATGGCATAAATGAAAGTATTTCAGCAAGGCAGCTGCAGTGTAAAACTGACCTAAGAGTGACTGTGACACACACAGTAGGCAAACTTTGTTATAGTAATGATAGGTGAATTTAGATGGAGCAAGCTTGACATCTCTGTTATGCTAGAATATTTATATACAAAGTTTTAAGAGCCACTGTTTTCAAAAGTCTATCAATATTGCATATTATTTAAGGCAATAGAGCCAAGGTTCCAATCCAAGCTCTGTAGCTCTATGTGGTGAGCAAGGCCTATGATTTAGTCAGAGCTCAGTTCTCTCACCTAGACTTTGAGGGGCTTTGATTGAATGATTGCTCAAGTATGAACCCAAATAGCCTGTGGTTCTGATGCCAAGTGTATTATAACTTTTCTAATTTGTGACATTTCTACTATGATTGTATGGTTGTGTTTTTAAAAGAATTTCTATGAAGCAATTTTTAAAATTTGATATAAGATGTGACAACTCCAAAATACCTTTTGTTTGTTTGTTTGTTTAAGTGCTAGGCAACTTTATTCCCAGGAAAGAAACTCCAATGAAGATAATTATCTTTGGCAGTGTCTTTTCCTATCATCTTTCTCATTTATAGAATTCTTACACTTTCCCAAATTTGAATATTCTGTTAGAAAAGTGAGAAAATAAAATTATTTCTAATTGTCATGACAGGTTTTTATGTATATAGCTTTATTATACAATCTTTTTTGGAAATATGTACATTAAATTACTAGGAGTGAGAGCTGGTTTCAAGCATGAGCCAAAGTCTGATACACTTTCTCTTTCAGGTAGCTCATAAATAAATAGGAAAAGATATTTAAAGTAAAATGGCAGACAAGTATTAAAAAAATGACAAGGTCTACTCTGGTTGAATCACAACATCTCTATAAAATGGGAATAATAATACCTTACATAGATAATTGTTGTAGACATCAAACAAGAAAATATCTGTAGAACATTTGGCACTTCATTTCACAGAATTTCACTTTTACAGATGGGAAAACTGAGTCCAAAATCATAGTGTTAATAAATGGAGTTGACATTCAGATCCATCACCGAATCCAGAGACAGTAGATTCAACTCATGTACTAATACACCTTCCACATTTACTGCTACCATGCTGCAACTTCTGGTATATAGCAACAAAGAGTTTTACTGACTGCTAACTATTGGATCATACATTGAAAGATGGTACAGACTTTGAAGACACACATTTCTGAGTAAATAGTATATCTGTAACTAGATAAAACTGATTTTATCACTCCAATAAACATGGTGATCTAAAATTCTTTGCAGCAGATGGTGAAACTTAAAGACTCATGCCTTATTTCAGGTGTGGAATGTAGACACTTAGATATTAAAACCAGGAAAGGAATTAGACATATTCAGTGCAGCAGGAAAAACTTATTACAGGCAGTAATAAGTAATATCATGCTTCCAACGAGGTCATTCATATAGTATTCAAATAGTATCAGGTGGCAATTCAGGCAGGAATTGCCTACAAAAGATATAACAAAAAATGTTCATAAAGGCAATTATAGAAACAAAATTGGATATCCTGGTAGCATAAAAAAATGAAATAATAAGAATTCAAATATAGCAAGTATAGTGAAACTCTATTAAATTGCTATATGTGAGATTCAAATATATATATTTATACATATATACATAAAACATGTACATATAAATATTTATATAATTATACATATATGTGTATATATACATTATAGACATATATACATTAATTGAATACATATAATTAAATTAAATATACATATAAGTATAATATGTACATATATACATATAATTAAATATATATGTATATGTATAATTATATAACATATAATTAAATATATACTTATATGTGTGTGTATATATATATATGTACATAGATATATAAAACTTGTACTATGTGGAGTTACAATATGTGACATTAACAGAACTGCTAAGGTAAGGCTGCTACAAGAGAATAAGAACTGATATGGTTTGGATGTGTATTCCCTCCCATTCTTGTGCTAAAATATGATTCCCCAATGTTGGAGGTGGGACCTCGTGGAAGGTATTAGGGTTATGGAGGAAGAACCCTCATGAGTGGCTTGGTACCATTCTCATGGTGATGGGTGAGTTCTTGCTCTAGTAGGTAACAGGACAACTGGTTGTTTCAAAGAGCCTGGCATTCTCCTCTCTCTCTTGCTTCCACTCTCACCTTGTGATATATCATTTCCCCTTGCCTTCACCCCTGAGCAAAATCTTCTTGAGTTCTCACCCTCAGGAAGCTGAGCAGCTGCCAGCACCATGCAGAACCATAAGTCAAATAAATTTTTTTCTTTATAAGTGATCCAGCCTCAAATATTACATTATAGCAACACAAAATGGACTACCACAAGAGCTGGTTGCCAATGTCATTCTAAATTTACATTTTTGCAGGGTTCATTTTCACAATGTTTCACTGAGCTGACCATACAACCAGCAAACTTTAGATGCTTTGCTTACTCATTTAATCATCACCAACAACTTTACAGGTGGTATTATTACTCCCATTTGCACAGATGAGAAGTACAATGAGGTTAGTAACTTGCCCAGGGTCTATTAGTCAGTCCATGGAAGAAGTAGAATAAAAGTTCATGCTGCCTAGCTCTGGAGCTTAGCCTGATAACCAGTAAGCAACTCTGCTATGGTTTGAATGTTTGTATCCCCTCCAACTTCATGTTGAAACTCAATCTTCAACGCAATTGTAGTTAGAGGTGTGGTCTTTTGGAGGCCATGAGTTCACAAGGGTAGGATTAGAGAATTTATAAAATAGGCTGTTGTTAGTTAGTTAGTTAGTTAGTTAGTTAGTTAGTTAGTTAGTTAGTTAGTTAGTTAGTTACTCTTCCACCTTCCACTATGTGGGGACACAGAACTACATGCTATCCTGGAAACAGAGACTGGGCCTTAACAAGACACCAAACCTGCTGCTGCCTTGATCTCAGGCTTTCAGCCTCCGGAACTGTGAAAAATCAATTTCTGCTCTTTATTAAATATCTATCTCAGACATTTTGTTATAGCAGCAGGAACAAACTAAGACAAATCCTGTGTTTGTAGAGTTAGCTGACTTCAGAGAATTTGGCAATAGGTAGGTGGGCTCACGTCACAAGCTCAGGAATTTGAGATTTAGGGTCAGAGTCTTATTCTGATTGTTTTTTAAATTTTATTATAGAAATGTGGAATACAGGTGAGGATTAACTATATAAGTGAGCTCTATTCTTTATGGCATGGTTGAAATGGAGCAGCTAGACAGTGTCTGCATATAATAATAACTCAACAAGTGTCAGCTATGAAAATAACAATTGTTTCTGTTGTAAGAGGGAGAAGAACAGATGAGAAGGGTTATAGCTTGAAGTTTTTTTTCCCAAAGTTTATTTGTTGAAGTCCAAACTCCCAGTATCTCAAAATATGACTATATTTGGAGATAGGGTCTTTAAGGAGGCAATTAAGTTAACATGAGGTCATTAGGGTGACCCCCAATCCAATACAGGTAGAAAAGGTTAAAACACAGACGAGTACAGAGGGATGACCATGTGAAGACACAAGGGGGGGATAAAACGACCATCTGCAAGTCAAGAAAACTAATCTTGCCAATACGTTGATCTCAGACATCTAGCCTCTTCTAGCCTCTAGCATAGTGATACAATGAATTTCTGCATTTAAGCTACGTAACCTGTGGTATTTAATCATCGCAGCCCTAGCAAACTAATACAAGGCCAAAGAGATGAGAACCATAACATGACCAGAAAATATAAGAACTCGGTGTTAAATTCAAAATAAAAGTGATTAAGGCAAAAACTGAGGAAGGGACCCACACAATGGAGACAGACACCTGCGACAATTTCAATTATTGATTCCAGGGCAAGGATTAGAGCATGACTAAAAGCAAAATTGATCGGATGCTAAGTTACTTCTCTGAAGATTCTTAAATATCCTCTGCTGAGGAGAGGACTGAAGATTGAGGAAGAATAAGAGGTATCATCAGGTGTGTGTTAAACATGTACAGATAAAACTAAACAGGCATGAAAGTAGGGGAGCACACACCCCAATATCAGGTGCAAAAAAAGCAAACTTACTTTTTGAAACCCTTCTAAACTTCAATATATGTTAGGCCTAAACTGGGTCATGGCAGCTGTATTTTGTCTATAACGTTGTTTGTTTCAGTGATGAGTACCTCAAATAATGGTAAAAATTTCTTAAAAATAGCATGGTTCAGAAATCAGTAAGTTATGTAGGGTACCAATACTTACGTAGAACTTTCTTGTCATCTACTAATCTGCTTTAAAAGACAGAAATTTTTCTACAATTATTCACTGAGTTTTAATTTTTCTGTAATGTCTATATATGTTTAACAATAGTTATATCTAGATGGGGGTAAACTACATTGGGTTGATAAAATTATTCCAGAAGAATAGTATCAGCAATTGTAGTTTGCTTTTCTCTTTTGACTGCCATACACATGCCTACTGCATTTAATGAAACATGAGCAATGGAACTCAAAAAGGATGATCTTTTAGTGAGATATTTGACCTTGCATTCTTCATTAATAATGTACATTGCATATGCATGATGTCAAGATAGCTCAAATGAGCACTAATAAATTAAAAATAAATTAATGAGATTATACCCAGTTACAATTTCAAGATATAACAGAAAGCATACATAGTGGGGAAATAGACAATTGAAAACAATTTAAGTGTGGAGGCTTTCTGTTATCTGAATTCAGTTGCACAAGAAGTAGGCAAAAAGAGCTAAAGTATACCTTTCCTCACCCTTTGAGTGTAGTTTGCCTTTTCAGATTATTCAACTCGTGGTATGTTGATATGTTTTACAAGTCTGATGGTGGGACTCAGGAGAAACAAATCTTATTCATCACGAAGTGCTCTCCATTGAGGACTAATGCCACTGATGAACATTAGAACCAAAAAAAGTGTAAGGGTCATTGCCACTGTTTCAAGATTTCTAAGTAATAAAAACTTTAGGAGATTTCTATTTATAAAATGTTATTATTAAACAGTGATTTTAAACTAGTAAATCAAGAATTGCTATATCTATTTGTCATCAGCAATCAAGGAAATTATAGCTGTTGTCTCGCTATGCATCCCTCATGGTGAAACACATCTATTTACTTTCTCTTTTCCCTTAGTGTAGAAAAAAAAGTAGCTGCTCTAATATTTACCATCCTATTCCAAATAGCATGATTTTAATTTTCAGGTTGAATCACGATGGTATATTAAAAAAAACCATGACATCCTCTGGAGAAGCTAGTCATTCAGCTAGATGGAGCAAGTTTTGCATCTAATATTAAAGTTCACACCATCTTTGTGAGTAGCTGGGATTACGGTGGGGATTATCAGACTCCTAAATTTATTTCAGAAAAGTATATGGACAGCTGTTGTCCTAATGCAGTCTTATGCAAGGTGGAAACTTGTGGGTGCAGTTTTGAGATAGCGGTAGTATGCCTTTACATACAAATGGCATTTTAAATACAAAAGAAAAAGGAAAAAAATTAAAAGGAATATACATTTTGGTCATATTAACCTCAAGTTCAAATAAAATTATGTGACCTTTCTTTTATTCTCTTCTAGAATATGCCAAACCTCTGCAGAGATTTTTCTAGCTTTTACCTAACAAGGAATTATACAATTTTTTCAAAGAGTGGTTGTTATTTTAAGATAAAAGATGACAGAAATGGAAGGTTTTATGTATGTATAAAAGAACAATCAAAAGCCTCAAAGATTTTCTTAGGAAAGCACAATATAAATAAGAGTTTTGGTGTTTTTTATTAATATGAATTAGAATCCTACACATGAATAAAATACCCAACATTTTTCTGCTTGTTATACAGTGTATATGACTTCAGGGGAAAAAAGAGAAAATAACACTTTTTACATGTTTCAACATATTTAACTTATGCTTTCTCCAATCTTTGAGCCCGTGAGAGTTTTTTTTTTTAAGTAGAAGAAAAATGAAAATAACTACAAAGAAATCAATCCCTTTAAACACAATGCTTAGATCTTTGAATGGAAACCCAGATTTTTGTCAGAATTCAAGGCGTCTACTCTCTTTGGGCAGATTAAAAAAAAATCCTAGAAACTTTTATCTAGACCTTGGCAAGCTCTAATACAATCAGTTGGTTTGTACCAATTATCTGTACCACCAATACAATCAATTGGTTTGACTATTTCAGTAAAACGAATGAAGTTCTACACAAATTTACTAAGTATCTACTGTTAGCAGACTCTAAGCTAAATATCGGCAAATAAGCTTAATAGGAGAAATTCTTTGGAGAAGAAAGAAAAAAAGTATAGGAGACAAAAATCTTATGTATTCTCCTGCAGACCAATCAGGGTAAATTAGGGCTATGATATACAATTTCTAAAATTAACTTTAAAGTCATGTTAGAGCCAGAAATCATGGAACTAAATAATAAACTAAGGCTCTGCAAGTGAAAAACTAAAAGAAAAAACAAAAAAAAAATTCTTTTTATTCATGGGTTCATTCATTCATTCATTCATTTTCTCAACAAATATGTATTATATCACATCTCTGTGCAAGACACTTATTTAAACACTTAATGTAATTTATCATATTAATGGTTTCAAAATCTTATGAGAAAAGTGTGACAGACTTACTGAAAGTATTATAATTAATAATTAATTGAAAATACTATAAGTCAACAATGCATTTAAAACCTACAAAATATCATAGCTTAACAGAGCCTACCTTAAGCATGTTCAGAACACTTATATGAGCCTACAGATGGGCAAAATCATCTGGCAACACAGTACACTGTAGAGTATGGATTGTTCACCCTCTTGATGATGATGATGCCTGGGAGGTAAGGCTTACCGCCACTGTCCAGCATTGAAAGAGACTATTGTACAGCATATTGCTACTCCAGAAAAAGATCAAAATTCAAAATCCAAAGTACGGTTTCCACTGAACCTGTATCTCTTTCACACTGTCACAAGTCCAAGAACTGTAACTCAAACCATGATAAGTCAGAGACTATTTACTTCACTTTTAACCAACAGGAACCCCTAAATGTTAATATTTATAATAATTATTTTTCAGGCTGTGTGTGGTAGTGCATGCTGTAATCCCAGCAATTTGGGAGGCCAAGGAGGATGGATTGCTTGAGCCCAGAATTTCAAGACCAGCCTGGGCAACATAGCAAAACCTGGTCTCTACAAAAAAATTAAAGATTAGCTGGGAATAGTCACATGTGCCTGTAGTCCCAGCTACTTGTGAGACCGAGGCAGAAGGATTGCTTGAGCTCAGGAGGTCGAAGTTCCCTGAGCTGGCAACTTGATCATGCCACTGCATCCTAGCCAGGGCAACAGAGTGAGGCTCTAACTCAAAAAGAAAAAAGAAAAGAAAAAAATGTATGTACGTGGTAGGCAAGTTCCAATCAATCATGCTTGAAATATGCATTAAGTATTTGATAGTGGAAAAACAGAAAAACAAACTCATTCCTGCCCTCTTGGCACTCATAGTGGAGACTAATAACGTCTTATATCCAAGTAGTTTCTGCCCTTCAATGTGCCCTAGACATTGAAGGGTCATCTTCAAAATTGTCAAAGTCCCCCTGCTGTGCTTGGGGATAACTGAGACCAGCAGTACTGTCCAGGCATGGAGTCTCAGGCTCAGAATAAGACCCCTGTAACCCCTGTTCTCTGTCTCCCTTTCTGGCACTTTTCAAATTTTAGTCTTGTGCATAGGGTAAACCAGAGGCTCCACGGAACTCTAGGATTCATGCCTATGAGGTCATTCAGGACTTGGTAGCTAGGCCTTCCTTCCTGGAAAGTAACATGGAGAGAGAATGACTCTCTTCAAGCAATTTCACAGTTACATAAGATAGGGCTTCAGAATAACCCTGACAAACTGTATGTAATGCTCATTCAGATCAGACACAAAGTAAGTTCAGAGCTCTGGGCTATCATTGGTGCACTGCCTTCCATTTGGCTTGGGATCATGTATTGGATCTTAAGTCAAAATCATGTGCCAGATCTCATACCTCTGTGTTCTGATGGTAGTGCTGACCCTGGTCTACAGCATTTGAGGGTGATAACAGATTAAGTTTCCTCTGTGAGCTCCCTGATATGGTACAATTCACAAGTTCAATGCCATATGTGAGAGTGCTGGAGGGTAGTTGGACATATCCCATCCAAAGGCTTTCGAGACTGTTGCTCCACAAAACTACAGTATCCCATTTTTGCCTCTCTTAGATAAAGCAGAATATTCTGATATCTGTTGGAGTATGGGTCTATGAATGATATTTGAGCTGAGAAGTGACATTTACTAGTATTTTACCCAGGGAAGAGGAGAAAAAAAGGGAACCATATATGCTGTACTTCAGACAGCATAATGGGTGATGTCATCCTCTCCCGGGTCAGTTTTATACATACTGGACAAAGGACAGCTATTCTTTGCTCAAATGGAACCACCTTTCTATCCACCCATGGCCCTTCTCCTAATCTTCCTGTCATTGGCAACAGGAAGTGTACTCAACACTGGAAGACATTATATTCCAAGCTTAAGTTAAGTCTAAAAAGTTTAGGAGAAGACATGGTTAAAAGATGTGTTGTTTTACTTTATGCTCTAAGATTTCTAACTGAATATGATCAGAAAACAAATGATCATTCAAATTTTTCTGCATACTCTAAGACTTGTATTTCTGCACGTCATTAATGAAGCACAGCAACAACTTCTGAAAGGGTCATTGAAAGCCAATATTCATAGTAGCACAATGTATGATACATAGAGTATTGACTAATAAGTTACATCGCACTAAATAAATGGCATTAGAAAATTGCAAAGACAAAGAGCTCTCTATGGTTTCAGATCTGACCAGCCTCTGCACTGTAAGTAATGACAATGTTGCTACCTTATTCTCATGGCAAAAAAATTAAGAACAGGAAAAGATATAGCTTACCCACTAGAAAAAGTCCTCACTTGTACAGAGATTTGACAGTAATGAATGAATATCTTCTTTTCACCAGTTGTACTAAGTCTTCACTGATAAATCGTTATAGCTCAAATAGGCCCCAGAAATGTGTAACACATTTTTAAACAAATTACTTACATAGCTACAGGTCTTACAAACTAAAATATTTTCCAAAATTCTACACACCCAATGTGTGATCTAGGTGTAGACAAACGTTCCTACCAAAATAGAAGTACAACCTGTGATATGTGATAAGAAGGAAACAACAGAAGCATTAGAATGTTCTAATATCTTCTGGGATATGGGTCTCTGAATGATATATGAGCTGAGATATGACAGGTGAGTAGGATTTTACCTAGGGAAAAGAAGAAAATAAGGGAACTATATATGCAATAATCCAGACACAGGAGTGTAAAAAGGCCAGTGTGCTTGAAAGGTAAGTAGAGAGAGAGAAAGAGAGAGAGAGAGATTGATAGAGACTGACTTTGGCAGCTGGGCAGTGACTAGAGCAAAGAAGGACTTGGGGACCATATTAAACATTTGAAACTATGCAAACAGCAATAGGAATCCATTGGAGATGTTTTAGCTAGAAAGTGACATGATCAAATTTGTGTTTACAAGTTTTAAAAGATTGTGTTTTCAGACTTTAAAATAGATTTTACATGGAAAAGAGTATATTCAGGGAGGATTAAAAGGCTATTGGCAGTAACTCAGGTAACAGATGGTTGATGCTTAGAGTAGAGTAGTTATAATAGATGTGGAGAGATGAGGACAGAACTGAGACACTTTTGGGAAAGATGTGTTAATGGACTATATTGGAGATAGGGATAAGAGGAGGTTGTTAGGGAAATTCTTGGATTTATAATTTACATATTTGGTGAAATTGTGATTTGATTCATTGAAAAATGAAAACTAGGGGAGGACAAGGTACTCAAGTGCATTCACAAGTTCATTATTGGACAGTTTAAATTTTAGTAGTTTTGAGGCATATAAATGAAGAGATAATATAGGCAATAGCATATATGACTTGTACGACTCCACACACCTCTAAATCTTACTTGAAAATGAATGATCTTTTTCTAAACTATATATCTATGTGCAGAAGATGGTTATTACGCTTAACAATTTCACAATCAATAAAACGGAGGAGGGACATAGGTAGTTGGTGAATGACTAAAGCTTGAGATTTAAGAAAGTGACATCAAGTAAGACCTAAAGAAGTGATCAGGCAAGTTCTTCAAATACCTGGAGAAAAGTGTTAAAGGCAGCAGCAAATACTAGGGCCTAAAAACTTGCAATGAGTTGATGACTGAGTGGTATATAATTCTCTACTCCAGGGTTTGCTTCTAGGGGTCAATTCTTTGACTCTCCCATGTGACTTTCCAGAGACTTTACACTGTGTCTTTATATACTACATACACCATTAGAAATATCTGACGGTTCCACATTCTTGCCAGAGTCATATAAACTAAATCAAAGGGCCACTGGTACCACAGTGTAGACTGACTACAGAGGCTTCTCCAGCTCTAGATGACACTCAAAACTGAAATCCTTCAAAGTCACTTAGTAACTGGGATAGAATAATATTTCTAAGTGTGGCATAAGCATTGTCCAAGGAGTTTTTCAAAGGCCATCTTTGTAGTAATGGAAAATGCAACGTGCCCTTATCTTTGAAGGGACTATCACTATATCACCAAGATCAATGAAAAACTTACATCTTCATCAATGTGGCAGGTCCCTGAGTTTTAGTAAAATCATTATCTCAACCTCTGGAAGGCATATGTCTTACAAGGCATCCTGTTCACAAGTCCAATTGACTTTACGTTCTCAATATAGTAGATCAACGGGCTTATGGGATATGGTGAAATGTCCAGATGACTAAGGTTCTTTCAAACTATATTGTTAAATAGAATGAGATGGTAAACTTAGTCTTGGAAAAAGATTGATAACTTAAAGTACTGTCCAGTTTAAGTAAAAGAAAACTCATTTTTCTGATTAAAAAGCATCAAAAAGTATGTATTTGTCAAAGCAATAATTCAATCCAAGTACCAAAGGATTTGTTGATACATTCTAGGAAAGATACCACATCAGATACAGCAGCTGCTATTGGAATTCCTATTGGAACAAGTTTGTAATATTCCACTGTGATATTTATACAGCATATTCCTCCTTCTGCATTAATTGATCCTTATTAGTAGAACTAAACTCTGTCATAATTGGACCTGAGATGGGGAATAGCTTCTGATTTATCATCTTGGCCAGGGTAGTATCGTTTTAGGGGCATTTGGCTTTTCCCCAATTAGAAACAGTATAATGGTTCTTCTAGATGCTAAATACACCCTTATTATAAACTCAGCAAATTTGGATATAACCACTACAAGTGAACCTGAGACCTTGTAAAGCCTAGAGTGAAGTATTCAAGCTATCTGGCCACCATAAGCCCCTAATCTAATAGGGTTTCATGATGGCACTTTTGAACTCCTGGTATCCTCGTAATCTCGGATCCCACATCCAACAGCTTTCAAGAGGTTTGGAAATTTACTTTTCTAGTATGTAGTTATTATAGTAAATCACAGTAGAATTTGGGATTTATGTGTGGGGGCAAATACTTGGGGAATCATAACCACATACATTTGGGGAGTGAAGTCCTTCTTCAAAAGGACCTGGCATGTTCTTCAATGATGGACTCTAGGTATTTTTTAAAAAGTGGTTCAAATCTGGAAATTGAATGAATGACTACAGTTTTCCATTGCATTGGGTGATATCAGCCTCTGGTTCATCCACTTTTAATCTATCTAGGCCCCAGGCACACTCAGGTTGCTCAACCATTGCCATAGATTCCTGCATGTCAGTGTCTCCTTGGGGCTAAATTGATCTACTACCCATTGTGCTCATATCATCCACCTTGTTTCTTTTTTATTTTATTTTAAAGATGTGGGACATGATTCAGGGTTAGGTATACAAACGTTGATTACGCAGATACCCGTGTTAATAAGATGTGCCCCTCTATCCCCTAGCAGTTTCCCTCAACCGCCAATTCCACCCCCACTTCCCTGACGGTTTTCCACTACTGCCAATCCCTTTCTTATAGTATTATGATAATTGTTCAAGGTCCACTTATCAAATGACTGAGGACATATGGTACTCTGCTCTTTGTTTATGTGATAAATTACTGAGTATGATAGACTCTAAGTCCTTCCAAGTTGCTGTGATGTCTATATGTTTGTCATTCTTTACGGCTGCATAACATTCCTTTGTTTATATGTACCACATTTTTTTATCCAGTCCAGCTTCGATGGGCAGCGTGGTTGGTTCCATGTTTTTGCTATTGTAAATAGAGCTGCAACAAACATACATGTGCAGGTATCTTTTTTGTAGAATGAGTTGAGTTCCTCCAGGTATATTCCCAATAGGCCAAGTGCTAGGTCATGTGGAAGGTTAATTTCTAGTTCTTTCAGAAATTGCCACACAGTCTTCCAAAGAGGTTACACTAGTTTGCATCCCCACCAGCAGTGTAGAAGTGTTCCTTTTTCTCCACATCCTTGCCAGCATCTGTTGTTACTTGTTTTATTAATGATGGCCATTCTTACTGGGTTTAGGTAGTATCTCAATGTGGTTTTGATTTGCATTTCTCTGATGATTAGTGAGGCTGAGCACTTTTTCATGTGTCTGTTGGCTGCCTGTATATCCTCTTTTGAGAAGTATCTATTCATGTCTTTTACCTACTTTTTAATGGGGCTGTTGTTTTTTTCCTTTCAGCACATATGAGTACGTTTTATTTCCTAGATGTTAGCCCTTGGTCAGATATACAGTTGAGAGATTTTTTTTCCCATTCTGTGAGCTCTCTTGATGGTTTCTTTTGCTTTGCAGAAGCTCATCAATTTGATGAGGTCCCACTTGTCTATCTTATTTCTTATGGTATAGGCAGTTAGGGTTCTGATCAGGAATTGGTTGCCTGTTCCAATTTCCATAAATGTGTTTCCTGCGTTTTCTAAGATTCTTATAGTTTGAGGTTCTACGTTTAGGTCTTTGATCCATTTCTAGTTAATTTTTGTGTATGGTGATAGGTAAGGGTCCTGTTTCAATCTTCTGCATGTGGTCAGCCAGTTTTCCCAGCCCCATTTACTGAATAGGTTCTCCTCTCCCCAGTGGTTGTTGCTGGAGGTTTTGTCAAAGATGAGTTGGTTGATGAATTGAGGCTTTGCTTCCGGAATCGCTATCCTGTTCCATTGGTCTGTGTGCCTGTTCTTATACCAAAACCAGGCTGTTTTGATTACTGTAGCCTTATAGTAAAGTTTGAAGTCTGGAAGTGTGATACCTACGGCTTTGTTTCTTTTGCTAAGTATTGTTTTGGCTATCCGTGGTCGTTTATGTTTCCATATCAATTTATGTTTGTCATTTCCAGGTCTGAGAAGAATGATGTTGGTAATTTAATGGGTATTGTGTTGAATCTGTAGATTGCCTTTGGTAGGATGGACGTTTTAATGTTGATTATTCCTATCCGTGAGCATGGAATATTTTTCCATTTGTTTGTGTCTTCTTGCATCCACCTTGTTTCTAGAGTTTAGGTGCTACCCTTGACTCCTGCTCTTCTGAAATGATATCTTGATGCCAAAAACCTGCTTTTCAACAATATCAATTTATCATCAACTCTGTGCAACATAGAGCAGCCATAAAGAAGGGCAACCATATGGATTTTTCAGCAACTTGGATGAACTTAGAGTCGATCATACTCAGAGATCTATCACAGAAACAAAGAACAGAATACCACATGTCCTCACTCATAAGCGGACCTTGAAAAATTAATCATATCATTAGTAAATACCATAATACTATAAGGAAGAGATTGGCAGTTGAGGGAAACTGCTAGGGGAGGGAGGGGCACACCTTATCAACAAGGATACCTGCATAATCAACATTTATATCTGTTATCCTGAATTGTATCCTTATCCTTAAAATAAAACAAAATATTTTAAAAATGTCAAATATAGGTTGTTAGTTACAAGAGAGGAGACAAGTAGAGAAATAGAATGGGGAAGGTTTCAACTCTGTCATATGACAAATTATACCCCCACATCAGCACATCCATTCCTTAGTCATTTGATAAAGAGGTGTCCTGTGAGTCACCCCAAGAAGTATATCATCTTGTAGGTGCTGAAATCTGAGAGTATCCACTTTTCTGAACTGTGTTGGGTGAAATATGTCTGTTTGGTTTTCTATAGTTAGACTGTGATTATAACTTTATAGAAAAAAATCACAGGATTAAGTGTTATTTTCAACACGTTATCACTGTTGATATTAACCTTGATCACCTGACTAAAAGTAGTATTTCTCAGGTTTCTCCACTGTCTTTTCTCTACTTTCCATACTGTACCTTTGTAATGAAGTCACTCTGCACAGCCTATACTAAAGAAAAATGGAGTTTTGTCCTACTTCTTGAGGACACATGAGGTAATATGACACAAATTATTTAGAATTATTTTACATGGAATATTTTTTCTCTTCTCTCCCACACGTAAATATTTAATCATTTATTTATATATGACTGGCTTATGTATATTTATTTTATATTTTGTGTTATAGCCTATTACCATTATATTTATATTTTGTAGCTCAATTTTTTCCAGTTTTGGGAACTGGGAGCACTGTCAGTTAACTCTTATACTCCTTTGACATATCCACATTAACATGGTCTTTTTTTGTTGTTGTTTTCTTTACATGCTTTCTTACTTTCCGGCACAAGATGCTGCATGATCACCTTATCTATTTCTTATCCCAGTCCTTGAATCAACCATTTCTCCAAAGAATTTAATTCTATTTTTCCAAGATCTGAATACTAGATGTGTTTTTTATTACTTGGGGTCTTTGCTTTCAGATCCTCTGACTGTCGGAGCCAGGAAATATGTGTGTATATACTAATCATGTGTATGAGGGTAGCCTGCCATAAAACCAGTTATCTTTTGGAGGGTGGACTCCTTGTGGTACAGGCTTCCTCTGCTAGATAAGTTTCTAGGAGACCATCAGCATTGGTGTATCAACTAGCATTGTTGTATGAGGCTGAATTTGGCTTCAGTGATTTATTTTTTTGAGGTTACTCAAAACACGTTTACTCATTTCATGATGGGTGATTTATGAGTACAACTGCCTACACTGTACTGAGTGTTCAGCAGTTTTGACCCAAAATGGCATGACCCCCGTACCCCACCCTCCCGATTCACATGATCTTTCCCTAAGAGACTTTGTTTTCGTTTTCGTTTTTTTCCCCAGATGAAAAAAGTGTTTAAAGGGAAACATTTTGCTAATGTGGAAAAGGTGAAACAAAAACCAGCAGAAGTTCTAAAGAGCATCAAAACTGATGAGTTCAAAAACTGCTTTGAGCAGTGGAAAAAGTATCTTGATAGGTGTATTGCATCAAATGAAGAGTACTTTGAAAGTGACTGAAACTTGCACATGCAAGAATATACAATTTTGATAAATAAATTATGGTTTGGGACATCCCCTCTCATATGTACATAACTACACATACTTTATATGGGACTATCAGTATCTATATGAATATCTAGATGAACTCATGTTTAAGCTAAGGCTTAAGGTTTAAGCAAACATGAGTTAATGTAGATATTTTGAATTCTAATCCATTGCCACAAGAAATATTCTGGCCACCTCCCCTTGCTTTTCTGTAAACTCACACTTCAATGTGAGAAACCTGGATCCCAGAGATGCTGCCTTTTACTTGATCCTTGTGAAGGTACATATCCTACACAGCTCCAAGCTTTCCACTGTATACTATACACACCTACACTCTATCTTGTATGGTATTACCTCTATAGTTGTAAACTCCAAAGTCATAATTTTGAACAATATTTTGTGGAGTTGCAGGACTCGGTGGCTCAGCCTGCAATCCCAGCGCTTTGGGAGGCTGAGGTGAGTGGATTGTCTGAACTCGCGGGTTCAAGACCCGCCTGGGCAACTTGGCGAGACCTCATCTCTACAATAAAATCAAAAATTAGCTGGGCGTGGTAGCGCACGCCTGTAGTTCCAGTTACTTGGAAAGCTGAGGTGGAAGGATTGCCGGAGCCCAGCAGGTCAAGGTTGCGGTGGCCAGGAGCGTGCCACTACACTCCAGTCTGGGTGACAGAGTGAGACTCCAACTCAAATATATATATATAGTGAAGCTATGCCTGAGACCCTGCAAATAACATTTCCCAGACTTCTTTGTCAGCTGGATTCCTATTAGGTTCTGCCATGGGAATAATTAAGCAGAAGTTGAGAAATGTGTGGAAGGGAAGGGAGAAGGGTCTTGTACAACATTTCATGCAGTTTCCATTAGTATCGCTTCAACAGTGGCAGGCTGTTGGCTGTAGCCTCTGGCTTTTCTCCACTTCCAACGTTAGCTTCACCACACCCACTCTGATATTTGAATATAAACCTGAGCCTCTCCTTTCATGTGATGGGAGTAATAGGTATGCCTCTCTTACTTCTCTTTTGTGCTGCTCCTTAAGTTGTCCAAGTATCTACAGCCCATAATTTCTTGGTGGACTGAGCACCTTCCAAGTTATTCTCCCTCCACAGAGGTCTTACACTAACTGAGTAGAGCTTCCCTAGAGAAATAAAAACTCCAGCTCCATTGGGTAACTCCTCCAATCTCCTATAATCTGATAACATAATGTTTCTTGAGCTTAGGCGTGGTAGTTGTTTCCTGCCATTATTTATTTTTTAGATATTTCTAGCATCTCCTTTTTGTTCTCTCAGGCTTCCATCATCATTTTTTTCTATCTTTCATTTTAAATACACTCTATTTAAAATAGCTACTAGGGCCTGGTGCAGTGACTCACACAAGTAATTCCAGCACGTTGGCAGGCCGCGGTTGGAGGTTTGCTTGAGTCCAGGAGTTCAAGACCACCAACCTGGGCAACATAATGAAACCTGTCCCTACAAAAATTTCAAAAAATTAGCCAGGCGTGGTAGTATATGCCTGTAGTCACAGTTATTTGGGCAGCTGAGGTAGAAAGTTCGCCTAAATCTGGGAGGGCAAGGCTGCAGCGAGCTGTGATGATACCATTGCACTCCAGCTGGGACATCAGAGTGAGAATCTGACTTAAAAAAAAAAAAATGCTACTGGTTTTCTGAACATTGTATTAAGTATTTCATGTAAATCACTTAACACAATGCCTGACGCTAAAGAAGTGCTCAAGCAATATTGGTTATTAGTTTACTCTTCAATTATTTCATCGAAGTGGGATTCAAAGGCATCCTTCACATCAAAAGACCATTGCTCCAATATGGACCTTGAGCCTAGCTGGTTTCATAATTAGATTTTAGTTTCTCTCATTACCACATTTTGTTATTATTATTATTTGCATGTGCCCAGGACTAAACCAATACAAGCAGGGTTGTACCATTTGTTAATTTATTAAAATATTCCTGCATTAAATGGAAAATAGCCCAACACTGAGTCCTCTGTGTGTCTTCTCACTGCCCAAGAAAATATTTTCATCTTATCAGAACCCCTTGAGCCTCCCCCACTATACATCAATAAAAAACTAAATGCCTCTAGCATTCTGCCACAGTGCTGGGGTCAGTATCTGTCCTGACTGGTTTACATGCAAGCCGAACATAAAGAAGTTTTGTGCATTGTCCTACAAATATGTACTGTCCCTTCTTCAACCAAATATATTGTTGAAGTTATTATTTTTGAGGTGCCTTACTATGTGCCACACAGCATCATGTTGAGGAAATTACCATTATTATTTCCATTCTTTTTTACTTGAGAAAACTAAGACACAGAGAGATTTGCCTGAGGTCAAACAGCTATTAAGTGATGGAGCCACGATTCACATTAGGCAGCTTGACTCCAGAGACTGAGCTCTTGACTAAGTTATCAATCTGAGAACATGAGGTGGGTTTAGCTGGGGCAGGGAAGAGAAGGATATAAGAAATTAAAGTTTTACCTGAATATGAATTCAGGACAAGAGGTTACATGAGAAAGAAAAATTCATCCCAATGGCTGGGAGTTTGAAACCAAGGTTAAAAGCCTTTGATTTAATAATAGAAATACATTATTTAAAATAAATTGGTGCAATTCATTGAAGATGTTGAAATTCTTCATTTTATTCTGAAGCTGTTCTGTGAATTCTTGTCAAAATTATCCAAAAATTGAAAGAGCCTGGTGTCTTTAAGCTCATCTGAGTCCTGAGATTGCAATCTGTTCTCATCATATAAGTTTACAATAAAATAGTATGCTCTTAGAAAAAGCAAAATCATTGAAGTTTAGCCTGAATTCAAATAACATCTCTTTTTATTAAATACATGTCATTAAGTCAAATCAAATTTCTTTTTTTCTTTTAATTTTTTTATTTTAAAGATGTGGGGTACAATATTCAGGGTTATTATTAAGTTTTTATCATAAAGAAGTGTTAATTTTATCAAACAATTTTTCTTCATCCGTTGAGATTATAATATGATTTTTGTCCTTCATTTTAGTGATGTAATATTCCACATATATTGATTTGCATATGCTGTACAATCCTTACATCCCCTGTGTAAATCTCATTTTATCATGGTATATTATTTCTTTAATGTGTTTTTTTATGGAGAAGATATATTCGTTTATTAATTGGTATATCAAATTTACATAGTCATAAATTCATTAGCAAGAACAGAGTAATTAAATTTTTTTATTTTAAAGATGTGGGGTACAATTCAGGGTTAGGTATACAAATGATCATTGTACAGGTAAAGTTTGGGCCTCACTTGATCCCCACTTCACCTGGTTTGAGATCAGGTACCCTTATTGTGAAATGTGCCCCCCTCGCCTGGCAGTTTCCCGCTACTACCAATCTCTTTCTTTTGTTTTTGAGTTGGAGTCTCACTCTATCGCCCAGACTAGAGTGCAGTGGCCGCTCCCGGCCACCGCAGCCTCGACCTGCTGGGCTCCGGTGATCCTTCCGCCTCAGCCTTCCGAGTAGCCGGAATTACAGGCGGGAATTACAGGCGCGCGCTACCACCCCCGGCTGATTTTTTGGTTTATTGTAGAGATGAGGTCTCGCCGCCCAGGCCGGTCTCGAACCTGCGGGCTCAGGCAGTCCACTCACCTCAGCCTCCCAAACGCGCGGGATTACAGGCTAAGCCACCGAGCCTGACTCCAATCGCTTTCTTATAGTATTATGGTAATTTTTCAGGGTCCACTTAGGAGTGAGAACATGTGGTTGTGGAATTTGGTTTGCTAGTATTTTGTTGAGAATTTTTGCATCTACATTCATCCAGGATATCGATCTGTAGTTTTCTTTTCTTGTTCTGTCATTGTTTGCTGTTGGTATCAGTGTTATGCTGGCCTCATAGAATGAGTTAGGAAGAATTTCCTCTGCCCCAAAGTTTTTAAAATAGTTTCAGAGAAAACATTGTATTAATTCTTCTTTAAAGGTTTAGTGAAATTCAGCAGTGAAACCATTCAGTTCCAAAGTTTTCTTTGTTGGTAGAAAATGTATTACTGATTCAATTTTGTTACTTGTTTTTGATCTGTTCAGATTTTGTATTCCTTCTTGAGTCAATCTCAGTAGGCTGTATGTGTCTAGAAATTTTCTCATCTCTTCCGGGTTTTCAAATTTATTGGCATATAGCTGTTTATAGTAGTCTCTAATGATCCTTTGAATGTTTACATTATCAGTGGTATTATCTCTTTTTTCATTTCTGGTTTTATTTATTTGGGTCTTCTTTATTAAGATATCTTAGTCTAGCAAAATGTTTGACAATTTTTTTCTTCTCAAAAAAACCATTTTTGTTTCATTGATCTTTTGTATTTTTATAGTTCAAATTGTATTGATTTCTGCTTCAAATTTTTAAAAAGCAAGAACAAACTAAACCCCAAATTAATAGAAGGAAGAATAAAGATCAAGGCTTATTTGAAGTTTTCTTTTTTACTTTTTTGATGTAGATATTTATTGTTATAAGCATTCCTCTTAGTAGTGTATTTACTATGCTCCTAGGTTTGGATATATTGTGCTTCCTTTTTTGTGTGTGTTTCCATTTTTATTTGTTTCAAGAAAGTTTTACATTTTAATCTTAATTTTTTCATTGACTCAGTGGTTATTCAGAAGCATGTTGCTTAAATACCATGTATGTGTATAGTTTCCAAAGTTCTTCTTATTCTGAAAAGATACTTGATGTAATTAAAATTTTTTTAAAAATTATTGAGACTTAATTTGTGTCTTCACATATGATCTATTCTGGAGAATATTTCATTTGCTGATGAGAAGAACATGTATTCTGCAGTTGTTGGACTGAATGTTTTAAAGGTTTGTTAGATCCATTTAGTCTAAAGTCCGGTTTATATTTGAAATGGGCTTTCTGGGAAGTTTCTCAGGTTGGGGCACATGTGTGCACATGTCAGCTAACTTGGGATCTGGCTCACTGTGTTTAGAGTCATAGTGCTGCTACTATGACCAGGATCACAGGCACCTGATTTCTTGGCTGGCCTACGGTCATGTCCACCTAGCGTGGCCCATGAGGCTGTTTCTAAGGCCCTTATCAGGGGCACAAGGATACATAGCCACTTTGTTTGCCCAGGGGTATATCAGCTGTTTGGGGTCTCAGGAGCCTTTGCTTGAGAAAAGGTTTGCAGCAGTTTGGTCAACTCAAAAAGCAGGTTTACCACTCAGAAGAACTGCTAGATTGTTTCTCTGACTGATGGGGAGTGTGTGTGTGGGGGGGTTGGTTTCCCCCTGTCCAGGACAAGAGCTACATACAGTCTGTCCTGGGCTCAAGTTCCACACAGCTTGAATTGTGGCATACAACTACCCAGGTGGGCTAGGTATAATGAAGATGGAGCTCCAGTGCTGGAGAGGTGCTGGCTCCCACCTCTCCATAGCAGAGGGGATCTCCCATAGCAGAGGGGAACTCCAGAGGAGGCTCTGATTTCAAGATAGCCTCAGCTTGGTTCACAGGGAGTAGGTGGGAGAGGGGAGAGTGCACATAGTGTACTCCTAATCTGGGGCAATGCACCTGCGTAAATTCTTGGCAGCTCTCCAGACTGGGCTAAGAACTTGAGGACTGTGGAATTCTCCAGTACGAACTGCAGGAGCTTGTGGTGGCAGTGGGTGCTTGTGGGGATTTTAAGCTTACTTTTTTCTCACAACAGAAAGTTCTTCCTGTCTCTAGGCAGATCCAATTCAGATGCGGGAGATGGGGCTGTAGAAGTTGGAGGCCTTCATGCTGCCTTCTTAGACTTTAACAATTGTGACTCCAGTTCCCTGCTTTACTCCAGTTCTCTCCCTTTGATACTCCAGTCAACTCCCAGCTGTTTGTTCCTTGCCTTGGCCCTTTTAGGTGCAAGGGATGAATTCCAGATATCTCTAATCAGCCATTTTACTGATATTAAATCAAATTTTTAAATCTAGAAAACGTTGGTACCACTCCTTCACAAAAACTTGTAAGACTAAATAGCATCATTTATTTACAGTATCCAGCCTTTCAATGAAATTTCTAGTTGCAGATTCTCCATTCTTCTTTTATGTTCCATGTCTCAGTATTTAAGATATGTTTCTGCCTTGTAATGCTCACGTTCACTTGGAAACTATGTTTATTTGCTGTCAACATCTATCATCCACTATGACTTGCTAGGTAAGCCCTGTATTAGACAACTGAGTACTGTTAGCTTAAATGGCACCTAAAATTATTGCCAAATTTATAATAAGCTAAATCTTAATTTTATACTTATCTAAAAAGCAGATCTTTTAGAATCCATTGTGTGTGATGTAATTTAGCTCTAGATCATATAAATTGACCCAATATGACTCTTTTTCAATGATTTATAATAAAGGGAAAGAGAGAGAGATTGATTTGATTCGATGGCTATGCTATAACCAATGTTTCTTATTTTTAATGAAACAATATTGCATTCTGTCACTCAGTCTCATTGTCCTATATAAGCTAGGTTGTATTCTTACACTCACAACAAAAAGATTTCTAGATTCCTAACAAATAAAAAGATGTCTAGTTTAAAATTTTGATAGCAACAACAATAAAAATTTCCCCTTAAAAATCCACAAATGTCTGCCATTATACAGTTTAGGATGCAGATTTCCAGATTTTGTATGATATTTTTTAAAATTTAATAGTTGCCAGACATAAGCAGATATATTCAACTGAGGTTTTATGGAATTTTCATAAGTAAATCTCTGATGAAAATAAATTTAACAAGAATAAAAAACATTGTGAGTGAGAGTCAGTGGAAGCAATATATATATGGTAATTGTATTCCTGAGAACTTCAGATACTGGAATTATTAATTAAAATTATTAAATGAGTATTCTATACAATTTTACCATGAGAAATAAATCTATGGAAAACAAGACCAGGCAACTTTGAACAGGATCCTAAGACCTTGGAAAACATTAAAAATGTAGTCACTGATATAAAAATAGGCCTCAGTGGGTTAGTTATACAGTAGACTCCATATTGCTGAAGAGGTAATTTGGTAAATTGGAAGTTTAAAATGAATAAATTATCTAGAATGTGGCAAGAAAAGATAGAGAGATAAATGTTTTATAAGAAGACCTTAAGAACTGCAAAAGAGGGATGTGAGGGCAATCTGGCTGCGACATCTATCACCCCACTGATCGCCAGGGTTGATTCGGCTGATCTGGCTGTCTAGGCGGGTGTCCCCTTTCTCCCTCACCGCTCCATGGGCGTCCCTCCTGAAGCTGCGCGCTCGGTCGAAGAGGACGACCATCCCTGCAAGAGGAGGACCGTTGTTCGGTCAAGAGTATACGAGTAGCTGCGCTCCCCTGCTAGAACCTCCAAAGAACTGCAAAAGAGGCCAGGCTCGGTGGGTCAGCCTGTAATCCCAGCACTTTGGGAGGCCGAGGCGAGTGGATTGCCTGAGCCCGCGGGTTCGAGACCCACCCGGGCAACTTGGCGAGACTTCGTCTCTACAATAAATCAAAAATTAGCCGGGCTTGGTAGCGCGCGCCTGGAGTCCCAGCTACTTGTAAGGCTGAGGCGGAATCATCGCCAGAGCCTGGCAGGTGGAGGTTGCGGTGGCCGGGAGCGTGCCACTGCACTCCAGTCTGGGCAACAGAGTGAGACTCCAATTAAAAAAAAAAAAAACACTGTTAAGAGACAATGTAAAGATATATAATATAAAGAGCAGAATGAGTGAGGAAGAGACAAATTTTTAAGAAAAGATAGCTAATAAATACATACAATTGAAGAATATCAATTCTTCACGAATAATGAAGAGATCTAGAAGCATAAATATAATTCAGGGAAAATGACACAAAAATCAAGTCTATACTTTGACACATCATAATGAAACTGAAGAATGCTAAAGACAAGGAGAAGTTATCAAAAAGACACGACTAATTACCAAAAAAAAAAAAGATACAGATATATGACAGAACTCTCAGCAACAACAAATGAATTCAGAAGAGAAAGAAATTATACCCTTCAATGGTCAAAATAAAGTAACAGTTAACCTATAATTTTGTACCTATCTACACTATAATCTAAGTGTGAGCATGAAATAGAGACATTTTCAAACAAGTGAGAATTGAGGATGTCTACCTTCCACAGACCCTCACTGAAGAAAATTACTTTTAGGAGTGCTTTTCAAGGAAGAATACAGTTGACTCCACAAACAGGAAGAGATACAAGAAAGACAACATCTGTTTGGAATCAGCTTTTACTCACAGTAAATGCTCAAAAATTATATGTTAGAAAATTAATACATTGTTATATATTGCATATGTAATATACATTTTCCAATTTAAAATGATAATTGTAGCACAAATTTTTAGGAAATTAAGACTATATCACAACTTAGAAAGAATTATCATATTCTGAAATTTAAAAGCTACAAATAAGAGTAGATTTTTTTTTCCATGCTGGCTAAGGATTTTTAGTTCCTCAATGAGGAGAAACTAGAAATTGATATTGGAACTTATTTTGTATCTATTTTTATTTTTGTCTCTCATAAAAATTTTAAAAAAGTCCAGGAACTATAAATCCACCTTTATTATTTTCACATTATTATTTGATCACAATTTGTGGCAACATCACTTCATCACATCTAAATGAATATTCATAGTTAGTAGGCAATAATAAGCATTCTGGGAAGTTGTAATATATTAATTCTCTTTTCTTATTAAAGGACTAGATACTTCTGAGCAACCCTTTGTCTAGCCTTCTAAAAATCATTGTCTAAATTACTAAACAGAACAATACAGAGCCAATACGCTTATGCTTTGCATTCATTGAATCTTTCTCATCCAACATGATTCCTCAGAGATCATGTTTGATGACTTCCTCCTTAAATCATTTTATCGCCCTAACATATAATTCAGCTTTAGAAGGCCAAAACACAAGTCTTTTGAACAGCTAAAACAATTGGTTGTCCTATTTTTTGGCTGAGTTTGTTTTTTCCTAATTTGAAGAGCAGTTATCTTAAGAGAAAAGTTCCCTTATTTCTGTGATATCTATTAACACTCTTCTTCCACTCAGCCCTAAGCCTGAAACTTTATCTTCTTGCAAATATAAATATAATGGTCTTTTCAGTTTTCCTTAACATTTTTGGAAGCATCAGCTCATTTAAGGTGTTATTCTTCCTGATGCTATTTCTAAAATTTAATTTTAAACTTTTCATATATATTCCTTAAATTTTGTGCTCAAAAGAAATTTCATCTGTCCGTTCATGACTTACTTCAATCCTTTATATAGTCCAAGTCTTATCCTCACAGTGGTATACAGAATGCCCCCTCCCAAGATGTTCATACACTAATCGTTGCCCTTTTACATGGCAATGGAGACTTTGCAGATGTAATTAAAACTATAGCCGGGTTTGGTGACTCAGCCTGTAATCCCAGAACTTCAGGAGGCCAAGGCGAGTAGACTGCCTGAGCCCGCGGGTTCGAGACCCACCCCGGCAACTTGGCAAGACCGCGTCTCTACAATAAAACTAGCCGGGCTGGTAGCGCACGCCTGTACTTCCAGCTACTAGGAAGGCTGAGGTGGAAGAATCGCCGGAGACCAGCAGGTTGAGGCTGCAGTGGGCTGGGCGAGAGTGAGACTCCAACTCAAATACATAAATAAATCTATATACCTTAAAATAGGGCAATTATCCTAGATGAACTTTGTGTGCTAAATCTAATAATAGGAGCACTTAAAAGTAGAGTATTTTCCCCGAGATGGAGACAAAGCAGAAAGAGAAGTCAGAAAGATTTCGAACTATGGAGGGACTCAGTCTTCTGTTACTGAAGGGGGCTACTTGGAAAGTATGACAAGGAACACTGGAAACCTCTAGGAGAAAAACATTAATTTTGGTCCTGAGCAGAGAACTCAGCCTAGCCATACTGTGTTCAGACTTCTTACACACAAAGCCATGAGATATAATTGGGCAATATAAATTTCTTATAGCAGCAATAGAAAATTAATATTCTCACAACTCTCATTCATGTAAATTGTGCTTCCATGTAAATTTCAGGATTTTTTTCTATTTATATTTTTGAATGTTTTGGAAATTTTTATAGAAATTGCATTGAATCTGAAAATTGCTTAGTGTAGCATGGACACTTAAAAACTATTAATTCTTTGAATCCATAAATGTGCTTTCTTCAATTTTTGGTCAATGTTTATATTTTTCAGCATACAGCCCTTTCACTTCCTTGGTTAAATTTTTTTCTAAGAGATTTTTGGGAGGAGGGATTTTTTAAACTTTCTTTTTCAGATAGTTTGCTGTTGATATATAAAAATATGTCTTATTTGAGCATTTTAATTTTGTATTCTGCTATATTATTTAATTTGTTTATTCATTCTAACAGTTTTTTGGTGGCATCTTTGAGACAGTCAGCAAGGAAATGGGAACCTTAGTTTACAACCTTAAGGAAATGAATTTGGGCAACAACCAAAAGGAGATCCAGATAACATTCTCAACTGAGGAAAAGCATTAATTTTGGTCCTGAGCAAAGAACTCAGCCTAGCCATACTGTGTTCAGACTTCTTACACACAAAACCATGAGATATAATTGGGCAATATAAATTTCTTATAGCAGCAATAGGAAATTAATATACTCAAAACTCTCATGCATGGAAGTGAGCCTATCTTTCCCTTCACTTTTATGAGGCTGAACTTCTCAATATCTAAATTATATGCCTTCCCCTCATGGCTACTCTGACTTCCATAATGGCATTATTACCTTTCTCCTCAAGGCTTCTCATTTCTTCTGTCACAACAATTATTTTGAACAGAGGGTCAAAATTAGACTCACAGTTTCTGTATTTGTTCTTTCTGTCTCCTGGGAGATGAAGTCATCAGCAAGGCAAGTCCAGAACTTGTGGGATACTCTGATTTTAGCCAACCGAGACTTCCAGCAGATGTCCAGAAAGTCTCTCATTTTGCCTCTGTGCCAGTTCTGTAGTTTGTGTCAGGAACACATCATCCATTCCCTCCATCTGTTAGTCTGTCACCTCCAAATGTGAAAATTATAAAGAAGCAACATTTATGTGTTTGACTCTGAGACAATAATAATGTTACTTTGGTGTCTCTCTCGTTATACAGTCTCACAAATGTTCCCTTTAAAGTTGTTTAAAGCACACACACACACACACATACACACACACAGGTACATATGTGCAACATAATGCTTTGTTGTAAGTATACATTGTGGAATGACTAAATCAAGCTGATTAACATATGCATTACCTCACAAAGTTTTTTTTTGATGTGATGAAAACATTTAACATTTGGTGTGGTTAAGGTACTTAGCATCTACTGTCTTAGCAATTAAGTTTATAAAACATTGTAATTAACTAAAATTAACATGGTATATTATGTTATATTATTATATTATTATATTATATTGATATTATTTCTCCTATCTAACAAAGACATTTTATCCTTTGACTAATGTCTGCCCAATCCTTCTACTCTCCAGCTTCTGGTATCCCCATCCTATTGTCTGCTTCTGTGAGTTCAACTTTTTTAGATTCTACATACAAATGTCATCTTTCTGTGTCTGGCTTCCTTCAGTTAACATAATGTCCTCCAGTTCCATGTATGCTGTTGCTAATAACAGAATTCTCTTCCTCTTTAAAAGGTGAATAGTATTCAATTATGTGTATGTGGCATATTTTATTTATTCATCTATTTATGGACACAGGTTGATTCCATATCTTGGTTACTTTGAATGATGCTGCATTAAGCATCAAAGTGCAGGTATCTCTTCCTTTGGCTATATACTCAGAAGTGGAATTGCTGGATCATGTGGTAGTTCTGTTTTTAATTTTTTTAGGAAATTTGATATCATTTTTTATAATCGTTGTACTAATTTACATACTCATCAACGGAGTACAAAGGTGCCCTTTTCTCTACATCCTTGCCTTTACTTGTTACTGTTCATCTATTTAGTAATAGACATTCTAATAGGTGTGGGATGACATGTGGTTTTAAGTTGCATTTTGTCTAATGATTAGTGATGTTGAGCATTTTCCCACATACCTTTTAGTCATTTGTATTTTGTTTTATTTTTTTTTGAATCAGGTTTTGTTCTCTTGCTATTGAGTTTTTTGAGTTCCCGGCTTGGTGGCTCAGCCTGTAATGCCAGAATTTTGGGAGGCCGAGGTGAGTGGATTGACTGAGCCCGTGGGTTTGAGACCCACCTGGGCAACTTGGTGAGACCTCATCTCTACAATAAATAAAAAATTATGTGGGCTTGGTAGCGCGTGCCTGTAGTTCCAGCTACTTGGAAGGCTGAGGTGGAAGGATCGCCGGAGCCCGCCAGGTCGAGGCTGTGGTGGCCGGGAGCATGCCACTGCACTCCAGTCTGGGCAACAGAGTGAGAGTCCAACTCAAAATTGCAAATATTTTGTCTCACTTCATAGGTTGTTTCTTTGCTCTTCTGATTGTTTCCTTTGCTGTGCAGGAGTTTTTTAATTCTATGCTATCCCATGCATTTATTTTTGCTTTTGTTAGTTGTGCTTTTGTAATCATATTCTAAAACTTATTGCCCAGACAAATGTAATGGAGCATTTTTCTTATATCTTCTTACAGTAATTTTATAGTTTCAGTTCTTACATTTAAGTCTTTAATCCTTTTTGAATTAATTTTTGTGTGCAGTGCGAAATAAAGATCTAATTTTATTTTTATTCATGTGGATATCAGTTTTCTCAAAACCCCTTATTGAAGAGACTGTCATTTCCCCATAGTGTATTTTTGAGCTCTTTGCCAAATATCAACTGACACTAAATGTGTGGATTTATTTTGGGGTTCTTTATTCTTTCCATTGGCCAATGCCTGTTTTTATGTCAGTGCCATGCTGTTTTGATTACTATAACTGTAGGTGATTTTGAAATTGGTGGTGTTATAGCTCCAGTTTTGTCCTTCTTTGCTCAAGATTTATTTGACTATTCATGAATTTTTTTGTGCTTCCATGTAAATTTCAGGATTTTTTTTTATTTATATTTTTAAATGCTTTGGAAATTTGTATAGGTATTGCATTGAATCTGAAAATTGCTTAGTGTAGCATGGACACTTAAAAACGATTAATTCTTTGAATACATAAATGTGCTTTCTTCAATTTTTGGTCAATGTTTATATTTTTCAGCATACAGCCCTTTCACTTCCTTGGCTAAATTTTTTTCTAAGAGCTTTTTGGGAGGAGGGATTTTTTAAACTTTCATTTTCAGATAGTTTGCTGTTGATATATAAAAATATGTCTTATTTGAGCATTTTAATTTTGTATTCTGCAATATTATTAAATTTGTTTATTCATTCTAACAGTTTTTTGGTGGCGTCTTTGAGGTTTTCTATATATAAGACATAATACATGAAGACATCTTGTCTAAATGGAGACATTTAACTTCTTTCTTTTTGATTTGTACGCTTTTTAGTTCTTTCTTTTATCTAACTGCTCTGGCTAAGATTTTCTGTAATAAATTGAATAGACATGACAACAGTGAGCATCCTTGTCTTGCTTTTGATCTTAGAGGGTAAAAAAGCTTTAAACTTCTAACTATTGAATATAATGCTAGCTGTCGGACTGATATACATGGTCTTTATTGTATTAAGGTCATTCTTGTAATACCCAATTTTTTGAGCGATTTTATCTCTAAAAATGTTGTTGGATATTATCAAATGCCTTTTCTGCATCTATTGAGATGACTATATAGTTTTTGCCATTTATTCTGTTTTTATGGTGTACTATATTTATTTACTTGTGTTTGTGGAACTATCCTTGCAACTTAGTGATAAATCCCACTGGATCATGATGAATGATTCTTTTAATGTGCAGTTAAATTCAGTTTGCCTGTACTTTGTTGAGAATTTGAAGTCATTTTAAGTTTGCCACAAGAACTTAGAATTTGCTAGCCCATTCACCCCATATGCCTAACTGTAGGACCTCAGTCCCTCCTGTAGGGATTAACTTCACTTTCCCTGCTATTCCTAGGTGACTTCAAGGGTATCTCTAACCTCTTTAGGAATCTGTCCTAATTATTGCTGATCATGATGCTTTGACTTTAATTCCAGCCACCTCTATTGACTGTCCATTCAGGCCTTCTGCCACCTTGCTCATTTGCTGGCCACCTCACCCAGAGCACTACACAAGGCTTCCCCCACTCCAGTTTGACCACATTTTCTGCAAAGTTTACAGCTAATGCTGTATTCTATAGTATATAGTAGTCTATAGTCTAACATAGTACCCAATGGACATGTGCAGTTATTAAATTAAAATTAAAATTAGTTAAAATTGAAAATTCACTACTTCATTTACACTAGCCACATTTCAGCTACTCATCCCACACATGGCCAGTCGCCATTATATTGGGCAGTACACAGGAGCACTTCCATTTCACTGAAGCAAGTTCTACCTGACAGTGTTGATCTATAATTAAATTACATCCTTTTTTACATTCTGCTCCACTTACAGAAATCCACCAGGAAGTTGTTACACAGGTTAGAATATAAAAACTGCATTCTGTGTTGCATTCGTCCTACCCAAATGTCTTCTTAAAAACAAACCAAGCCGGGCTCGGTGGCTCAGCCTGTAATCCCGCGCCTTTGGGAGGCTGAGGTGAGTGGATTGCCTCAGCCCGAGGGTTCGAGACCCACCTGGGCAGGCGAGACCTCATCTCTACAATAAATCAAAAAATTAGCCGGGCGTGGTAGA